>NC_034201.2:45296802-45361802 GCF_002021735.2 Oncorhynchus kisutch
ATCATTATATAGTAAATACTGTAGTATTCTAAAGTAAAGAGTAGTATTTTTTATGTGGGATATTTCAGCGCCACGTCGTACTCTGTGCTGCAGCCCTCAAAGCACCAACAGAAATAAGTGGACCACTTTACAACACTAGTTCTTTTCCCATCCCCATTAAATCCAGTTCTATTCCCATCCCCATTAAATCCAGTTCTATTCCCATCCTGTTCTATCCAGTTCTATTCCCATTCCCATTAAATCCAGTTCTATTCCCATCCTGTTCTATCCAGTTCTATTTCCATCCCCATTAAATCCAGTTCTATTCCCATCCCCATTAAATCCAGTTCTATTCCCATCCCCATTAAATCCAGTTCTATTCCCATCCTGTTCTATCCAGTTCTATTCCCATCCTGTTCTATCCAGTTCTATTTCCATCCCCATTAAATCCAGTTCTATTCCCATCCCCATTAAATCCAGTTCTATTCCCATCCCCATTAAATCCAGTTCTATTCCCATCCTGTTCTATCCAGTTCTAATTCCATCCCCATTAAATCCAGTTCTATTCCCATCCCCATTAAATCCAGTTCTATTCCCATCCCCATTAAATCCAGTTCTATTCCCATCCTGTTCTATCCAGTTCTATTCCCATCCTGTTCTATCCAGTTCTATTTCCATCCCCATTAAATCCAGTTCTATTCCCATCCCCATTAAATCCAGTTCTATTCCCATCCCCATTAAATCCAGTTCTATTCCCATCCTGTTCTATCCAGTTCTATTCCCATCCTGTTCTATCCAGTTCTATTCCCATTCCCATTAAATCCAGTTCTATTCCCATCCTGTTCTATCTAGTTCTATTTCCATCCCCATTAAATCCAGTTCTATTTCCATCCCCATTAAATCCAGTTCTATTCCCATCCCCATTAAATCCAGTTCTATTCCCATCCCCATTAAATCCAGTTCTATTCCCATCCCCATTAAATCCAGTTCTATTCCCATCCTGTTCTATCTAGTTCTATTCCCATTCCCATTAAATCCAGTTCTATTCCCATCCTGTTCGATCTAGTTCTATTTCCATCCCCATTAAATCCAGTTCTATTCCCATCCCCATTAAATCCAGTTCTATTCCCATCCTGTTCTATCTAGTTCTATTTCCATCCCCATTAAATCCAGTTCTATTTCCATCCCCATTAAATCCAGTTCTATTCCCATCCCCATTAAATCCAGTTCTATTCCCATCCCCATTAAATCCAGTTCTATTCCCATCCTGTTCTATCTAGTTCTATTCCCATTCCCATTAAATCCAGTTCTATTCCCATCCTGTTCTATCTAGTTCTATTTCCATCCCCATTAAATCCAGTTCTATTCCCATCCCCATTAAATCCAGTTCTATTCCCATCCTGTTCTATCTAGTTCTATTCCCATCCTGTTCTATCCAGTTCTATTCCCATCCTGTTCTATCTAGTTCTATTCCCATCCTGTTCTATCCAGTTCTATTCCCATCCTGTTCTATCCAGTTCTATTCCCATCCTGTTCTATCCAGTTCTATTCCCATCCCCATTAAATCCAGTTCTATTCCCATCCTGTTCTATCCAGTTCTATTTCCATCCCCATTAAATCCAGTTCTATTCCCATCCCCATTAAATCCAGTTCTATTCCCATCCCCATTAAATCCAGTTCTATTCCCATCCTGTTCTATCCAGTTCTATTCCCATCCTGTTCTATCCAGTTCTATTTCCATCCCCATTAAATCCAGTTCTATTCCCATCCCCATTAAATCCAGTTCTATTCCCATCCCCATTAAATCCAGTTCTATTCCCATCCTGTTCTATCCAGTTCTATTCCCATCCTGTTCTATCCAGTTCTATTCCCATTCCCATTAAATCCAGTTCTATTCCCATCCTGTTCTATCTAGTTCTATTTCCATCCCCATTAAATCCAGTTCTATTTCCATCCCCATTAAATCCAGTTCTATTTCCATCCCCATTAAATCCAGTTCTATTCCCATCCCCATTAAATCCAGTTCTATTCCCATCCCCATTAAATCCAGTTCTATTCCCATCCCCATTAAATCCAGTTCTATTCCCATCCTGTTCTATCTAGTTCTATTCCCATTCCCATTAAATCCAGTTCTATTCCCATCCTGTTCGATCTAGTTCTATTTCCATCCCCATTAAATCCAGTTCTATTCCCATCCCCATTAAATCCAGTTCTATTCCCATCCTGTTCTATCTAGTTCTATTTCCATCCCCATTAAATCCAGTTCTATTTCCATCCCCATTAAATCCAGTTCTATTCCCATCCCCATTAAATCCAGTTCTATTCCCATCCCCATTAAATCCAGTTCTATTCCCATCCTGTTCTATCTAGTTCTATTCCCATTCCCATTAAATCCACTTCTATTCCCATCCTGTTCTATCTAGTTCTATTTCCATCCCCATTAAATCCAGTTCTATTCCCATCCCCATTAAATCCAGTTCTATTCCCATCCTGTTCTATCTAGTTCTATTCCCATCCTGTTCTATCCAGTTCTATTCCCATCCTGTTCTATCTAGTTCTATTCCCATCCTGTTCTATCCAGTTCTATTCCCATCCTGTTCTATCCAGTTCTATTCCCATCCTGTTCTATCTAGTTCTATTCCCATCCCCATTAAATCCAGTTCTATTCCCATCCTGTTCTATCTAGTTCTATTCCCATCCCCATTAAATCCAGTTCTATTCCCATCCTGTTCTATCTAGTTCTGTCAAAATTGCTAATGTTCTATTGTAACCATTAGAAACATAATTATTGGGTCCTCAGTCAGTCAATGTATTCACCATATTCACTGAGAAACTGTGCAATTAATGTGCAGTTGATTTACGTTCGATTCCTTCAATCAGACACTTCTGTTCCTAGTTTCTTTAGTATTCACAGGACAGTTCTTCAGAGCTCTGCAATTGGTATGCAATATGCCTCCTATCTCCAGGTCTGATGAAAAGGAAAAGTTGTTTTCTGGCACCACGCATAAAGCCCAACGTGGCTGGAATGAAGAGTTCTAACCTTGATGATGACAAAAACATCCTTTGGGTGTCACACTGTTAAAAACAAAAACAACCTCCAGCCAAGGGGCAGATTAGTATGGAGGATAGTGTGAAGAGGAGAGAGGGAGAGGGAGGGGAGGATAAGAGAGAGTTTCGCTTGCTTTGGCAATGTAAACATACACTATATATATATATATAAAAGTATGTGGACACCCCTTCAAATTAGTGGATTCTGCCCTGCTAGAGCTGCCCCGATCAACTGTAAGTGCTGATATTGTTAAGTGGAAATGTCTAGAAGCAACAACGACTCAGCTGAGAAGTGGTAGGCCACACAAGCTCACAGAACGGACAAGAATCGTCTGTCCTCGGTTGCAACAGTCACTGCCGAGTTCCAAACTGCCTCTGGAAGCAACGTCAACACAGTAACTGTTCGTTGGGAGCTTCATGAAATGGGTTTCCGTGGCCGAGCAGCCGCACACAAGCCTAAAATCACCGTGCGCAATGCCAAGCGTCTGCTGGAATGATGTAAGGCATTTGGACTCTGGAGCAGTGGTAACGAGGAGTGATGAATCACACATCACCATCTGGCAGTCCGACAGACGAATCTGGGTTTGGCGGATGCCAGGAGATCGCTACCTACCTGAATGCATAGTGCCAACTGTAAAGTTTGGTGGAGGAGGAATAATGGTCTGGGGCTGTTTTTCATGGTTAGGACTAGGCCCCATAGTTCCAGTGAAGGGAAATCCTAACTCTAGAGCATACAATGACTTTCTAGACGATTCTGTGCTTTCAACTTTGAGACAACAGTTTGAGGAAGGCCCTTCCCTGTTTCTTGACAATGCCCCCATGCACAAAACGAGGTCCATGCAGAAATGGTTTGTCGAGATCGGTGTGGAAGAACTTGACTGGCCTGCACAGAGCCCTGACCTCAACCCTATCGATCATGTTTGGGATGAATTGGAACGCCGACTGCGAGCCAGGCCTAATCGCCCCAAATCAGTGCCCAACCTCACTAATGCTCTTGTGGCTGAATGGAAGCTAGTCCACGCAGCGATGTTCCAACATCTAGTGGAAAGCCTTCCCAGAAGAGTGGAGGAGGTTATAGAAGGAAATGGGGGACCAACTCCATATTAATGCCCATGAAATTGGAATGAGATGTTCGACGAGCAGGTGTCCACATACACAGACAGACAGACAGACAGACAGACAGACAGACAGACAGACAGACAGACAGACAGACAGACAGACAGACAGACAGACAGAGAGACAGACAGACAGACAGACAGACAGACAGACAGACAGACAGACAGACAGACAGACAGACAGACAGACAGACAGACAGACAGAGAGAGACAGACAGACAGACAGACAGACAGACAGACAGACAGACAGACAGACAGACAGACAGACAGACAGGCAGGCAGGCAGGCAGGCAGGCAGGCAGGCAGACAGGCAGGCAGGCAGGCAGGCAGGCAGGCAGGCAGACAGCCAGGCAGGCAGACAGACAGACAGACAGACAGACAGACAGACAGACAGACAGACAGACAGACAGACAGACAGACAGACAGGGTGGTGTCCACATCCCTCAGTGAGACTACTCTCCAGCTGCAGCTAGGTAATCATTGCTGCTGCTCTTTTTAACCTGCTGAAGCAGATGGCCTCATTCAGCTCAGCATGCATATTAAATGACTGGCTGGAATATTCTCCCTCCTCTCCTTCCCACCGCCTCCTACCTCCCTCCGTCCCTCTCTCCCCCTCAAACCAGAGAGAGAGAGAAAGAAAATCACCTCTGCCAAAAACTAGTCTAAAGGGACCACTTGGTAAGAAACATGACATGCTGTGTCAGACGTGTTAAGTGACCAGTAATCCTCCCCGACACACACACACACACACACACACACACACACACACACACACACACACACACACACACACACACACACACACACACACACACACACACACACACACACACACACACACACACACACACACACACACACACACACACACACACACACACACACACACACACTGACCATGTGCCTGCTGAGAGAGAAATATGGCTTTTAGCATGGACAATGTCTCCTGTGTATATATACTGCTCAAAAAATAAAGGGAACACTAAAATAACACATCCTAGATCTGAATTAATGAAATATTCTTATTAAATACTTTTTTCTTTACATAGTTGAATGTGCTGACAACAAAATCACACAAAAATTATCAATGGAAATCAAATTTATCAACCCATGGAGGTCTGGATTTGGAGTCACACTCAAAATTAAAGTGGAAAACCACACTACAGGCTGATCCAACTTTGATCTAATGTCCTTAAAACAAGTCAAAATGAGGTTCAGTAGTGTGTGTGGCCTCCACGGGCCTGTATGACCTCCCTACAACGCCTGGGCATGTTCTTGATGAGGTGGCGGATGGTCTCCTGAGGGATCTCCTCCCAGACCTGGACTAAAGCATCCGCCAACTCCTGGACAGTCTGTGGTGCAACGTGGCGTTGGTGGATGGAGCGAGACATGATGTCCCAGATGTGCTCAATTGGATTCAGGTCTGGGGAACATGCGGGCCAGTCCATAGCATCAATGCCTTCCTCTTGCAGGAACTGCTGACACACTCGAGCAACATGAGGTCTAGCAATGTCTTGCATTAGGGGGAACATTAGGGGCCATACCACCCTCATGGAGTCTGTTTCTGACCGTTTGAGCAGACACATGCACATTTGTGGCCTGCTGGAGGTCATTTTGCAGGGCTCTGGCAGTGCTCGTCCTGCTCCTCCTTGCACAAAGGCGGAGGTAGCAGTCCTGCTGCTGGGTTGTTGCCCTCTTACAGCCTCCTCCACGTCTCCTGATGTACTGGCCTGTCTCCTGGTAGCGCCTCCATGCTCTGGACACTACGCTGACAGACACAGCAAACTTTCTTGCCACAGCTCGCATTGATGTGCCATCCTGGATGAGCTGCACTACCTGAGCCTCTTGTGTGGGTTGTAGACTCCGTCTCATAATACCACTAGAGTGAAAGCACCGCCAGCATTCAAAAGTGACCAAAACATCAGCCAGGAAGCATAGGAACTGAGAAGTGGTCTGGTCACCACCTGCAGAACCACTCCTTTATTGGGGGTGACTTGCTAAATGCCTATAAATGCCTATAATTTCCACCTGTTGTCTATTCCATTTGCACAACAGCATGTGAAATGTATTGTCAATCAGTGTTGCTTCCTAAGTGGACAGTTTGATTTCACAGAAGTGTGATTGACTTGGAGTTACATTGTGTTGTTTAAGTGTAGAGAGTACCCTATCCCTGTACCCTAACCATAACCCTGTACCCTGTACCCTATCTCTGTACCCTAACCCTGTACACTGTACCCGATCCCTGTACCCTAACCATAACCCTGTAACCTGTACCCTGTACCCTAACCCTGTACCCTGTACCCTATCCCTGTACCCTAACCACAACTATATACCTTAACCCTAACCCTGTAACCTAACCATAACCCTATACCCTAACCCTGTACCCTGTACCCTAACCCTGTACCCTAACCCTGTACCCTAACCATAACCCTGTACCTTAACCCTAACCCTTACCCTGTACCCTAACTCTGTACCTTAACCCTGTACCCTAACCCTGTACCCTAACCATAACCCTGTACCTTAACCCTACCCTTACCCTGTACCCTAACCCTGTACCCTAACCATAACCCTGTACCTTAACCCTACCCTTACCCTGTACCCCAACCCTGTACCCTAACCATAAACCTGTACCTTAACCCCAACCCTTACCTGTACCCTAACTCTGTACCTTAACTCTAATCATAACCCTATACCCTAAACCTGTACCTTGACTCTGCACCTTAACCCTAACCCTGTACACTGTACCCTATCCCTGTACCCTAATCCTGGAACCTAACCCTATTACTGTACCCTAACGCTGTACCCTAACACTGTATCCTAACCCTGTACCCTAACCATAACCCTGTACCCTAGCCCTGTACCCTGTACCCTAACCCTTTACCTTAATCCTAACTCTGTACCCTAACCCTAAACCTGAACCCTAACCCTGTACCCTAACCCTAGCCCTGTACCCTAACCCTGTAACTTAACACTGTACTCTAACCCTGTACCCTAACCCTAACCCTAGCCCTGTACCCTAACCCTGTACCCTAACCCTAACCCTTGCCCTGTACCCTAAACCTGTACCTTGAACCTGCACCTTAACCCTGTACCCTAACCCTGTACCCTAACCCTGTACCTTAATCCTAACCCTAAATAGTACCCTAACCCTGTACCCTAACCCTGTACCCTAACCCTGTACCCTAACCCTAGCCCTAACCCTGTACCCTAACCCTGTACCCTAAACCTAATGTGGGTGAGAGAGGACTGTAACAGAATATCAAGTGCTGATATAAAGTATAATCGATTCAGTGATGATGTCTCCTGCTGTCCTGCCACCTGTTCTGCTCTATTTTACACACACACACACACACACACACACACACACACACACACACACACACACACACACACACACACACACACACACACACACACACACACACACACACAGAGAGAGAGAGAGAGAGTCGTGTTACTGTGAATACTCAGCACAGCTCATTTACTAGCGCACAAACCCTGCTCTGACTGGTGGAGGCCATACCACTAATGTACAATATGTGTTCCCCAAACACAAACACAAACGCATCACTATAACGATGTTTTACCCAGTCAGTGACAGACCAAAAAAATAAATTGTAGGTTAGACACATAACCTTCATTACAATTCCTGCAGTCTCTTGTGAAATACTGTCTGGTCTTTTCTGACTCCTCAGTGAAAATGAAGCAATTAGTTGTACACTAACAACTGGTGCTGGGGTAGGGAGGGAGGATGGAGAGGGAAGGAGAGGGAGGGAGGATGGCGGTGGGGTAGGGAAGGAGGATGGAGAGGGAAGGAGAGGGAGGGAGGATGGAGAGGGAGGGAGAGGGAGGATGGTGGTGGGGTAGGGCGGGAGGATGGGGAGGGAAGGAGAGGGAGGGAGGGTGGAGAGGGAGGGAGGGCAGATGGAGAGGGAAGGAGGGTGGAGGATGGAGAGGGAGGATGCAGGTGGGGTGGGGTAGGGAGGGAGGATGGAGAGGGAGGGAGGGAAGATGAAGAGGGAGGGAGGATGGAGAGGGATGGAGAGGGAGGGAGGGTGGGTGGAGGATGGAGGTGGGTGGGAGAGGGAGGATGGAGAGGGAGGGAGGGTGGAGGATGGAGAGGGATGGAGAGGGAGGGAGGGAGGGTGGAGGATGGAGAGGGAGGGATGGTGGAGGATGGAGAGGGAGGGAAGATGAAGAGGGAGGGAGGGAGGGTGGAGGCTGGAGAGGGATGGAGAGGGATGGAGGGTGGAGGATGTAGAGGGAGGGAAGATGAAGAGGGAGGGAGGGAGGGTGGAGGCTGGAGAGGGAGGGAGGGTGGAGGATGGAGAGGGATGGAGGGTGGAGGATGGAGGTGGGAGGGAGGGAGGGAGGGAGTGTGCGATGTTCGTGTGATGTGTGTAAGAAAGAGAGAGAGAGAGAGAGAGTGTGTGTTCTTTAACCATTTGTACATTGTTACAACACTGTATATATATACAGTGCCTTGCGAAAGTATTCGGCCCCCTTGAACTTTGCGACCTTTTGCCACATTTCAGGCTTCAAACATAAAGATATAAAACTGTATTTTTTTGTGAAGAATCAACAACAAGTGGGACACAATCATGAAGTGGAACGACATTTATTGGATATGTCAAACTTTTTTAACAAATCAAAAACTGAAAAATTGGGCGTGCAGAATTATTCAGCCCCTTTACTTTCAGTGCAGCAAACTCTCTCCAGAAGTTCAGTGAGGATCTCTGAATGATCCAATGTTGACCTAAATGACTAATGATGATAAATACAATCCACCTGTGTGTAATCAAGTCTCCGTATAAATGCACCTGCACTGTGATAGTCTCAGAGGTCCGTTAAAAGCGCAGAGAGCATCATGAAGAACAAGGAACACACCAGGCAGATCCGAGATACTGCTGTGAAGAAGTTTAAAGCCGGATTTGGATACAAAAAGATTTCCCAAGCTTTAAACATCCCAAGGAGCACTGTGCAAGCGATAATATTGAAATGGAAGGAGTATCAGACCACTGCAAATCTACCAAGACCTGGCCGTCCCTCTAAACTTTCAGCTCATACAAGGAGAAGACTGATCAGAGATGCAGCCAAGAGGCCCATGATCACTCTGGATGAACTGCAGAGATCTACAGCTGAGGTGGGAGACTCTGTCCATAGGACAACAATCAGTCGTATATTGCACAAATCTGGCCTTTATGGAAGAGTGGAAAAGTTTCTTAAAGATGTCCATAAAAAGTGTCATTTAAAGTTTGCCACAAGCCACCTGGGAGACACACCAAACATGTGGAAGAAGGTGCTCTGGTCAGATGAAACCAAAATTGAACTTTTTGGCAACAACGCAAAACGTTATGTTTGGCGTAAAAGCAACACAGCTCATCAACCTGAACACACCATCCCCACTGTCAAACATGGTGGTGGCAGCATCATGGTTTGGGCCTGCTTTTCTTCAGCAGGGACAGGGAAGATGGTTAAAATTGATGGGAAGATGGATGGAGCCAAATACAGGACCATTCTGGAAGAAAACCTGATGGAGTCTGCAAAAGACCTGAGACTGGGACGGAGATTTGTCTTCCAACAAGACAATGATCCAAAACATAAAGCAAAATCTACAATGGAATGGTTCAAAAATAAACATATCCAGGTGTTAGAATGGCCAAGTCAAAGTCCAGACCTGAATCCAATCGAGAATCTGTGGAAAGAACTGAAAACTGCTGTTCACAAATGCTCTCCATCCAACCTCACTGAGCTCGAGCTGTTTTGCAAGGAGGAATGGGAAAAAAATGTCAGTCTCTCGATGTGCAAAACTGATAGAGACATACCCCAAGCGACTTACAGCTGTAATCGCAGCAAAAGGTGGCGCTACAAAGTATTAACTTAAGGGGGCTGAATAATTTTGCACGCCCAATTTTTCAGTTTTTGATTTGTTAAAAAAGTTTGAAATATCCAATAAATGTCGTTCCACTTCATGATTGTGTCCCACTTGTTGTTGATTCTTCACAAAAAAATACAGTTTCATATCTTTATGTTTGAAGCCTGAAATGTGGCAAAAGGTTGCAAAGTTCAAGGGGGCCGAATACTATCTACCTCACTTGCTTTGGCAATGTTAACACGTTTCCCATGCCAATAAAGCCCCTTGAATTGAATTGAATTGAGAGAGAGAGAGAGAGAGAGAGAGAGAGAGAGAGAGAGAGAGAGAGAGAGAGAGAGAGAGAGAGAGAGAGAGAGAGAGTGTCTGTGTGTGTGACTTGACTCTTTGTCTTTCTTTAATGATATATCCTCATTTCATTAAAACCTAGTGTGTGCTCAGTAAAGGGAAACATACTTCATCCTATCCAGAGATGGAACCATCCAAACCTCCTCTGCAGCTCACTTTTCTGTGGAGCTACATACTTCATTTTATTGGGATGGTTGGCTTTACAGTCTTAGTTTCCTGAGATCAAGAGGGCCAACAGGCTCAAACAGATAGTAAGTGACCTGTTAGGAACAACCAGGAGCTGCCTATTGTTCCCCATCTAGTGGACCGGAGAGTGCTGAGGATAAACAACCAGGAGCTGCCTATTGTTCCCCATCTAGTGGACCGGAGAGTGCTGAGGATAAACAACCAGGAGCTGCCTATTGTTCCCCATCTAGTGGACCGGAGAGTGCTGAGGATAAACATGACCCTCTATACCCTCAGGAGCATGTTATACCAGAATCTATTACTCTTATAACAGGTAGTGGGACCTCTGACCTCCCCTTAATCATCCACCACCTCTTGATCCTAGCATACCTACAGTAGCTAATCTAACAGAGTTAGAAATGGAAATGAATTTGTGTGAAATATAAACGTACAGAGCATAGCACCGCCTGGAGTTTGATCAGTGCCAATGGCCAGCGCTCCTCAGCAGCATGCACGCTGGTTCCCTCCAGCCAACAACAACAGACAAAATCCTAGAGGAAAACCTGGTTCAGTCTGCTTTCCACCAGACACTGGGAGACAAATTCACCTTTCAGCAGGACAATAATCTAAAACACAAGGCCAAATCTACACTGGAGTTGGTTACCAAGAAAACACTGAATGTTCCTGAGTGTCCTAGTTACAGTTTTGACTTAAATCTGCCTGCAAATCTATGGCAAGACCTGAAAATGGTTGTCTAGCAATGATCAACAACCAAATTTGACAGAGCTTGAAGAATGTTGAAAGAAATAATGGGTAAATGTTGAACAATCCAGGTGTGCAAAGCTCTTAGAGACTTACCCAGAAAGACTCACAGCTGTAATCGCTGCCAAAGGTGATTCTAACATGAATTGCCTCAAGGTTGAATACTTATCTAATCAAGATATATTAATGTTTGAATTTCATAAATGATTTACAAATGTTAGAACTTTTCTTCCTCCTTTGATATTACAGAATATTTTGTGTAGATCGTTGATAAAAAAAAAGGACAATTAAATCAATTTTAATCCCACTTTTGTAACACAACAAAATGTGAAGAAAGTCAAGGCGTGTGAATACTTGCGGAAGGCTCTGTATAATGTATTCCAAACAAAAAAAATATATATATATAAAATATATTTTGTTTCAGTAATACAAACAAAATCCACACAAAAATTATTGGCACCCCTGTATTGAACACTCCCTTTGGTATTGAATACTCCCCTTGGTATTGAATACTCCCCTTGGTATTGAATACTCCCCTTGGTATTGAATACTCCCCTTGGTATTGAATACTCCCCTTGGTATTGAATACTCCCCTTGGTATTGAATACCACCTTCCCCTTGGTATTGAATACCACCCTCCCCTTGGTATTGAATACCACCCTCCCCTTGGTATTGAATACCACCTTCCCCTTGGTATTGAATACCACCCTCCCCTTGGTATTGAATACCACCCTCCCCTTGGTATTGAATACCACCCTCCCCTTGGTATTGAATACCACCCTCCCCTTGGTATTGAATACCACCTTCCCCTTGCGAGGATAACGACACTGAGCCTTTTTTTGTCAAATGCGTTATGAGATTGTAGAACACATTGGGAGGGATCTTAGACCATTCCTACATACGGAATCTTTCCAGATCCTTGATATCCATCATCTGCTCTTATGGACTTATGCACTTCCTTCTTCAATTCAAACCACAGGTTTACACTGGGGTTCAAGTCCGGAGACTGAGATGGCCATTGCAAAATGTTGATTTTGTGGTCAATTGAACATTTATTTGCATGGGGTTTTGATTAGTTATTGTCTTGCTGGAAGATGCACTTGCGGCTAAGTGTCAGCTTCCTGCTAGAGGAAACCAGGTTCTTGTCAAAAATGTCCAAGGAACTTGGTAAAGTTCATGTCTCCGTTGATCTTAAGGACCTCAGGACTAGTAGAATCAAAAATATCCCCATAACAGTAAAGATCCATCACTATATTTTACCGTAGGTATTAGGTACTTTCTGCATCTGATTCTTTTTTTTTTTTTTTGCCCACCACTGGTGGGCGTGGCCAAAGAGCTCAATTTTCATGTCATCTGACCATAGCACCGGTTCCAATCCTGAAAAACTCCCCAGTCCTTAACAATGACAAGCATACCCATAACATGATGCAGCCACCACCATGCTTGAAAACATTGAGAATGTTACTCAGTAATGTGTTGTACTGGATTTGCCCCAAACATAACACTTTGTATTCAGGACAAAAAGTGAATTGCTTGGCCACATATTTTGAAGTATTACTTTAGTGCCTTGTTCCAAACAGGATGAATCTTTTGGAATATTTTTTACTCTGTACAGGCTAGTGCTGTTATGGTGACCGTCATGAAGACATTCAAATTCCACGTGACGTTTGCTACTCTCGTTAGCATGCTATCACTCCTCCAGACAGTAATGGCTGCCAGTCAGAGACTCATTGAAGGACTCAGCTTCTCTGGTTAGCATGCTATCACTCCTCCAGACAGTAATGGCTGCCAGTCAGAGACTCATTGAAGGACTCAGCTTCTCTGGTTAGCATGCTATCACTCCTCCAGAGCTAACTGAGGGAGGGCTAATAGCTGATGGTGCTCTGTGTGGTGACTGGCGTCTGCTCGGATCCTCCTCAGACCCTGGTTGGCTCTGGCTCATCCATTCAGCCTGGCTCTGAACACACACACACACACACACACACACACACACACACACACACACACACACACACACACACACCCATGGTCATTAGTAGTCTACCAAACTTGCTAACTGCCTGGTACTCAGCACTCTATTGTTCCTCTAATCACTCTGACGTTAATGCAAATGTTATCGAAATGTAATCTAAATGAATGCCAGCAGAATGCCAACAATACCTGGAGAAGACCCAGGGGAAAAGCAGTTCTCAATTCGCCATTTAATAAATGACATGTATATATTTCCCCTGTTTCGAGACAGATTAATGATAATGATCCATTCTAAATCAAAACAAATTTCTGCTAATGAAACATTCGTGCTTATAGCCTACTGCCCTGTGCACATTGCTGCGCTTATAGTGTGAAGAAATAGCCTAATCGTTTAGCAACATTTTAAGCTAAACGTTCTGATCTATTGCGGCAGCGTAAAAAGTTTAATTTGAGATATATCTCTTCCCACAACTGTCCCAGGCTTTGTTTAGAATTTGTATTTAGTATATAACATTTGTAATTTGTATTTTTCTCGCACAGAATAGAACAAGTTAATTTTGTACTATGGGGGGATAGTAGATTGTCATAGGCTAGTGATTTTGCTGTTCGTTAGGCCTACTCATCCCTGAGTGGATTCCTTTCTCTCTGGCAACTGAGTTAATAAGGATGCCTGTATGTTTGTAATGGCTGGGTATATTGATACACCATCCAAAGTGTAATTGATGAATTCACCAATAGTCAAAGAGATATTCCATGTTTGCTTATATATTCTTATATATTCTTTACCCATCTACCAATAGGTGCCCTTCTTTTTGGTCGTTGTGGTTGAATCTGTGTTTGAAAGTCACTGCTCGACTCATGGACCTTATAGATCATTTGAATGTTTGGGGTACAGAGATGAGGTAGTCATTCAAAAATCATGTTAAACACTATTATTGTACACAGAGTGAGTCGATGCAACGTTATTATGTGACTTGTTCAACTCCTGAACTTATTTAAGTTTGTCATAACAAAAGGGGTTGAATGCTTATTGACTCAAGATATTTCAGCTTTACAAATGTAATATATTAGTAAAAAAAATGGGTAAAACATAATTCCATTTGGACATTATGGGATATTTTGTGCCAGTGTCAAAACATCATCGTTTCATCAATTTAAAATTCACGTTGTAACACAAAAAAACATGGAAAAGTCATGGGGTGTGAATACATTCTGAAAGCACTATTTTATACAGTCTTTTTTGCTCATCTTTATCAAGGGTGCCAATCATTATGGACCTGATTGTACATCCCAGGTAAACAATTCAACTGGTACCACTAACCTCTCTCTCTCTCTCTCTCTCTCTCTCTCTCTCTCTCTCTCTCTCTCTCTCTCTCTCTCTCTCTCTCTCTCTCTCTCTCTCTCTCTCTCTCTCTCTCTCTCTCTCTCTCTCTCTCTCTCTCTCTCTCTCTCTCTCTCTCTCTCTCTCTCTCTCTCTCTCTCTCAATTCAATTCAATTCAATTCAATTCAAGGGCTTTATTGGCGTGGGAAACATGTGTTAACATTGCCAAAGCAAGTGAGGTAGACAACATACAAAGTGGATATATAAAGTGAAAAACAACAAAAATTAACAGTAAACTCTCTCTCTCTCTCTATAGAACGTCGTCACCATGTACGATGGGGCGAGGGTGCCTTCCCCCCAGGACATTGTTAACGGTGTGCTTCCTACGGCTGTGGCCGTGGCAGGAACAGGAGCCGGGGAGGGCGGGTCAGTGCCGGTACCCGCCCCGGCTGTGGGGCCCAATCCAGAAGAAGAGGAGGTTCCAGAGGAGGAGCCTAGTCCGGAACCTGTCCTAGTGAAGAAGGCCCACAGGGAGATCCTAGACCATGACAGAAAGAGGAGGGTGGAGCTGAAATGCATGGAGCTCCAGGAGATGATGGAGGAACAGGGGTCAGTTGAGTCTGGATGAGTATCATACTAAACTGGGTTTAGATTTGGAGGGATACACCCTGATGTACATCCTCCCATGTAGATACATGCTGGGAAAGTTTGGTAGGATACACAGAATGGATGTGAATGCCCTGGTTAAAACTTATTATGCCTTAGATCCCGCTACCGGGATCGATATGACAACAGCCAGTGAAAGTGAGGGGCGCCAAATTCAAACAACAGAAATCTCATAATTAAAATTCCTCAAACATACAAGTATTTTACACCGTTTTAAAGATACACTTCTTGTTAATCCCACCACAGTGTCCAATTTCAAATAAGCTTTACTGCGAAAGCACCACAAACAATTATGTAAGGTGAGTGCCTAGTCACAGAAAAGCACAGCCATTTTTCCAGCCAAAGAGAAGAGTCACAAAATGCAGAAATAGAGATAAAATTAATCACTAACCTTTGATGATTTTCATGAGATGACACTCATAGGACTTCATGTTACACAACACATGTATCAGTTTACACTGGCGTTCAGTAGTTCCAAAACATCCAGTGATTTTGCAGAGAGCCACATCAATTTACAGAAATAATCATAATAAACATTGATAAACGATACAAGTGTTAATCATGGAATTATAGATCCACCTTTCCTTAATGCAACTGCTGTTTCAGACCTCCTTGTTGTTCGCGCATTTAGTTCACAAATCCAAATTCATGAGGCGCGATCGCTAGGAGCAGACAAAAAGTCAAAAAGTTCCGTTACTGTCCGTATTGACATGTCAAACGATGTATAGAATCAATCTTTAGGATCCTTTTAGCATAAATCTTCAATAATGTTCCAACTGGAGAATTCCTTCATCTTCAGAAATGCAATGGAACGCAGGTCGCTCTCACGGGAGAGCACGTGATCAGCTCATACCAGACACCTGATTGAAAGAGCTCTTATTCCCTCCTCCTTCATAGTAGAAGCCTGAAACAAGGTTATAAAGACTGTTGACAACTAGTGGAAGCCTTAGGAAGTGCAATATGACCCCATAGACACTGTATATTCAATAGGCAATGAGTTGAAAAACTACAAACCTCAGATTTCCCACTTCCTGGTTGGATTTTTTTTCTCAGGTGTTCGCCTGCTATATGAGTTCTGTTATACTCACAGACATCATTCAAACAGTTTTAGAAACTTCAGAGAGTTTTCTATCCAAATAATATGCATACCTTAGCTTCTGGGCCTGAGTAGCAGGCAGTTTACTCACGGCACCTTATTCATCCAAGCTACTCAATACTGCCCCCCAGCCATAAGAAGTTTTAATTAGTGGAGAATTTGACATTGACAGGAATACACACTTGGCTCTTACAAAGACATCCTTACATGCTCACTACAGGTTACACAATTAATTAGACTGCTAGTATAGACACCAAATTATTATTATTAATATTGTTATAATGCTAAATCTTGAAGAGACAACGAAGATACAAAAACAGACAACCTTCAGAATATGTTTTTTATTACGGCGTCCTACCCTTTAATGATTCATGATTATTTTAATGATTCTTTAATGATTCTTGATTCTTTAATGATTCTTTAATGATCCATTTAATGATTCATGATTCTTTTAATGATTCTTGATTCTTTAATGATTCTTTAATGATCCCTTTAATGATCAAAAGGCTATTTTACCACACTAAAAACAACAACAACAACAACAGAACTTCTTGCTTGCAGACAGTAATGGTTGCCAGTTAGCCAAAGCCAGTCAGATCTCAGAGATATTGCAGGACACAGCTATCCGCGTCAGCGGGTAGGACACACACACACACACACACACACACACACACACACACACACACACACACACACACACACACACACACACACACACACACACACACACACACACACACACACACACACACACACACACACACACTCACATACACAAACACACACAAACACACAAACACACAGACTGCAGGCAAGCAGCATAGCCTCTAACAGGTCTTCCAGGGACAGGCAGACTCCTCCAGGCTAGTAGTGACAGTGGGACGTTGTGTCAGAGTTCTCCTCTAGGCTAGTGGTGACAGTGGGGACCTTGTGTCAGAGTTCTCCTCCAGGCTAGTGGTGACAGTGGGACCTTGTGTCAGAGTTCTCCCCCGGGCTAGTGGTGACAGTGGGACCTTGTGTCAGAGTTCTCCTCCGGGCTAGTGGTGACAGTGGGACCTTGTGTCAGAGTTCTCCTCCAGGCTAGTGGTGACAGTGGGACCTTGTGTCAGAGTTCTCCTCCAGGCTAGTGGTGACAGTGGGACCTTGTGTCAGAGTTCTCCTCCAGGCTAGTGGTGACAGTGGGACGTTGTGTCAGAGTTCTCCTCCAGGCTAGTGGTGACAGTGGGACGTTGTGTCAGAGTTCTCCTCCAGGCTAGTTATGACAGTGGGGACCTTGTGTCAGAGTTCTCCTCCAGGCTAGTGGTGACAGTGGGACGTTGTGTCAGAGTTCTCCTCCAGGCTAGTGGTGACAGTGGGACCTTGTGTCAGAGTTCTCCTCCAGGCTAGTGGTGACAGTGGGACGTTGTGTCAGAGTTCTCCTCCAGGCTAGTGGTGACAGTGGGGACCTTGTGTCAGAGTTCTCCTCCAGGCTAGTGGTGACAGTGGGACGTTGTGTCAGAGTTCTCCTCCAGGCTAGTGGTGACAGTGGGACTTTGTGTCAGAGTTCTCCTCCAGGCTAGTGGTGACAGTGGGACCTTGTGTCAGAGTTCTCCTCCAGGCTAGTGGTGACAGTGGGACCTTGTGTCAGAGTTCTCCGCCAGGCTAGTGGTGACAGTGGGACGTTGTGTCAAAGTTCTCCGCCAGGCTACTGTACACAGCCCGAGTGGAAGTCACAGAGCTTTTACACTTCGCATTATTCTGTGAAGAACAAAACCAGATTGAGCCATGTCAATTCTTAGAGAGGTTTGCTGTGAAGTAAGTTATCATATCCTCATGTTTATGACGGTAGACACTGTAACCCACAGATTTTGAATTTTTTTTAGGAATAGAGATTTTGGGTGATACTCAAATCAATTCAAACTTTATTTGTCACATGCGCTGAATACAACAAGCGTAGACCTTACAAGACCTTAACCAACAGTGCAGTTTTTAACCAAATAAACTAAAGTAAAAAAATGAACAGAGTCAATGTGGAGGCTATATACAGGGTATTACGGTACAGAGTCAATGTGGAGGCTATATACAGGGTATTACGGTACAGAGTCAATGTGGAGGCTATATACAGGGGGTACCGGTACAGAGTCAATGTGGAGGCTATATACAGGGGGTACCGGTACAGAGTCAATGTGGAGGCTATATACAGGGGGTACCGGTACCGAGTCAATGTGGAGACTATATACAGGGGGTACCGGTACCGAGTCAATGTGGAGACTATATACAGGGGGTACCGGTACCGAGTCAATGTGGAGGCTATATACAGGGGGTACCAGTACAGAGTCAATGTGGAGGCTATATACAGGGGGTACCGGTACAGAGTCAATGTGGAGGCTATATACAGGGTATTACGGTACAGAGTCAATGTGGAGGCTATATACAGGGGGTACCGGTACCGAGTCAATGTGGAGAATATATACAGGGGGGTACCGGTACAGAGTCAATGTGGAGGCTATATACAGGGGGTACCGGTACAGAGTTAATGTGGAGGCTATATACAGGGGGTACCGGTACAGAGTCAATGTGGAGAATATATACAGGGGGGTACCGGTACAGAGTCAATGTGGAGGCTATATACAGGGGGTACCGGTACAGAGTTAATGTGGAGGCTATATACAGGGGGTACCGGTACAGAGTCAATGTGGAGGCTATATACAGGGGGTACCGGTACCGAGTCAATGTGGAGACTATATACAGGGGGTACCGGTACCGAGTCAATGTGGAGACTATATACAGGGGGTACCGGTACCGAGTCAATGTGGAGGCTATATACAGGGGGTACCGGTACAGAGTCAATGTGGAGGCTATATACAGGGGTACCGGTACAGAGTCAATGTGGAGACTATATACAGAGGGTACCGGTACAGAGTCAATGTGGAGGCTATAAACAGAGGGTACCGGTACCGAGTCAATGTGGAGACTATATACAGGGGGTACCGGTACCGAGTCAATGTGGAGACTATATACAGGGGTACTGGTACAGAGTCTATGTGGAGGCTATATACAGGGGGGTACCGGTACAGACTCAATGTGGAGACTATATACAGGGTGTTACGGTACAGAGTCAATGTGGAGGCTATATACAGGGGATACCGGTACAGAGTCAATGTGGAGACTATATACAGGGGTACTGGTACAGAGTCAATGTGGAGGCTATATACAGGGGGTACCGGTACAGAGTCAATGTGGAGGCTATATACAGGGTATTACGGTACAGAGTCAATGTGTAGACTATATACAGGGGTACTGGTACAGAGTCAATGTGGAGGCTATATACAGGGGGTACCGGTACAGAGTCAATGTGGAGGCTATATACAGGGGGTACCGGTACAGAGTCAATGTGGAGACTATATACAGGGGGTACCGGTACCGAGTCAATGTGGAGACTATATACAGGGGGTACCGGTACAGAGTCAATGTGGAGACTATATACAGGGGTACTGGTACAGAGTCTATGTGGAGGCTATATACAGGGGGGTACCGGTACAGACTCAATGTGGAGACTATATACAGGGTGTTACGGTACAGAGTCAATGTGGAGGCTATATACAGGGGATACCGGTACAGAGTCAATGTGGAGACTATATACAGGGGGTACCGGTACAGAGTCAATGTGGAGGCTATATACAGGGTATTACGGTACAGAGTCAATGTGGAGACTATATACAGGGGTACTGGTACAGAGTCAATGTGGAGGCTATATACAGGGGGTACCGGTACAGAGTCAATGTGGAGGCTATATACAGGGGGTACCGGTACAGAGTCAATGTGCGGGGGTACAGGTTAGTAGAGGTAATGTGTACATGTTGGTTGGGGTGAAATGACCATGCATAAATAATAAACAGCGAGTAGCAGCAGTGTACAAATCAAATGGAGGTGGGGGTGTCAATGTAAATGTAGACAATAACAATAAAGTTGCCTGAGTACAAAGTGTATGCTACTCTGAGGTAATGTAGATAAATGACATGTAATCTGGGCAGATAGAGACTATCTTCGTTGCAGTCAGGCCTCCCTCCTAACTGATGGTTTTAACTGAGTCTAATACATCTTCCAAGGTGGTACGTACTCCTGGAGGGGTTTAGGTGTGCTTTGAAGCTCGAAGCTTCTCTCCGTACTGATACACTTTTGAATAGTTGAATAAATAATAAAAAATAATAATTTATTAAACTTTTAGAGTGATTTTTATGACAAAAAGTCCTTTAAAAGTGAAGGAGAAAAAATAATTGACAGGCAATTTTTGAAAAACTCAAAACAAGTAGTTCAATAGATGGATGATTATGGCAGACAGGAAGTTAACTGGTGGCTTGTTAACAGCTTGTATGAAGGCTAGAGAAGAGGCATTTCGGAGAGGAAATGGAGAGGGGCGGGGGATCAGATCCAGGGGGTTTCAGACTGGTCCAGGGCCCGGTTTCCCAAAAGCATCTTAAGGCTACGTTCATCGTAAGAACCTTCAGGGGAGCATCGTTAAATGTCCGAGCTGTTTCCCAAAACAATCGTTACTAAAGTTGCTCTTTAAAACGCTTGTTAATTAACGATTGACTCAGACCACTCATAGAACAGACAAATACGTTGTTAGATGCTCCCCCCCCCTTCCGCATCACTTTATACACAGAAGATCTCTGCTAAACACAAGATCTCTGCTAAACACGGGATCTCTGCTAAACACAAGATCTCTGCTAAACACGGGATCTCTGCTAAACACAAGATCTCTGCTAAACACAATATCTCTGCTAAACACAAGATCTCTGCTAAACACAAGATCTCTGCTAAACACAAGATCTCTGCTAAACACAAGATCTCTGCTGAACACAAGATCTCTGCTAAACACAAGATCTCTGCTAAACACAAGATCTCTGCTAAACACAAGATCTCTGCTGAACACAAGATCTCTGCTAAACACAAAATCAAGATGTCGTTTTTGTGACCTCTTATAACTTCAGATCAAGTAGAAAGTAGAAAGTTGCCCATTTCTTAGCATAACAAGCAAATAACATAACAACGTTTCAAATGAAAACCCAGATGACTGTTTTAAAAGATAAACACTGTGTAGGCTACATAGACCAGGAAGCCTAGTGGTTAGAGTGTAGGGGCGGTAGGTAGTCTAGTGGTTAGAGTGTAGGGGGGGGTAGCCTAGTGGTTAGAGTGTAGGGGCGGCAGGTGGTCTAGTGGTTAGAGTGTAGGGGCGGTAGGTAGACTAGTGGTTAGAGTGTAGGGGCGGTAGGTAGACTAGTGGTTAGAGTGTAGGGGCGGTAGGTAGCCTAGTGGTTAGAGTGTAGGGGCGGTAGGTAGCCTAGTGGTTAGAGTGTAGGGGGGGGGGGGGTAGCCTAGTGGTTAGAGTGTAGGGGCGGCAGGTAGTCTAGTGGTTAGAGTGTAGGGGCGGTAGGTAGTCTAGTGGTTAGAGTGTAGGGGCGGTAGGTAGCCTAGTGGTTAGAGTGTAGGGGCGGTAGGTAGCCTAGTGGTTAGAGTGTAGGGGCGGCAGGTAGTCTAGTGGTTAGAGTGTAGGGGCGGTAGGTAGTCTAGTGGTTAGAGTGTAGGGGCGGCAGGTAGCCTAGTGGTTAGAGTGTAGGGGTGTCAGGTAGTCTAGTGGTTAGAGTGTAGGGGGCTTAGGTAGTCTAGTGGTTAGAGTTTGGCGGCGGTAGGTAGTCTAGTGGTTAGAGTGTAGGGGGGGGGGGGTAGCCTAGTGGTTAGAGTGTAGGGGCGGCAGGTGGTCTAGTGGTTAGAGTGTAGGGGCGGCAGGTAGTCTAGTGGTTAGAGTGTAGGGGCGGTAGGTAGACTAGTGGTTAGAGTGTAGGGGCGGTAGGTAGCCTAGTGGTTAGAGTGTAGGGGCGGTAGGTAGCCTAGTGGTTAGAGTGTAGGGGGGGGGTAGCCTAGTGGTTAGAGTGTAGGGACGGCAGGTAGTCTAGTGGTTAGAGTGTAGGGGCGGTAGGTAGTCTAGTGGTTAGAGTGTAGGGGCGGTAGGTAGCCTAGTGGTTAGAGTGTAGGGGCGGTAGGTAGCCTAGTGGTTAGAGTGTAGGGGGCGGCAGGTAGTCTAGTGGTTAGAGTGTAGGGGCGGCAGGAAGCCTAGTGGTTAGAGTGTAGGGGCGGCAGGTAGCCTAGTGGTTAGAGTGTAGGGGTGTCAGGTAGTCTAGTGGTTAGAGTGTAGGGGGCTTAGGTAGTCTAGTGGTTAGAGTGTAGGGGGCTTAGGTAGTCTAGTGGTTAGAGTGTAGGGGCGGCAGGTAGCCTAGTGGTTAGAGTGTAGGGGCGGCAGGTAGCCTAGTGGTTAGAGTGTAGGGGCGGTAGGTAGCCTAGTGGTTAGAGTGTAGGGGCGGTAGGTAGCCTAGTGGTTAGATTGTAGGGGGGGGGTAGGTAGCCTAGTGGTTAGAGTGTAGGGGGGGCAGGTAGTCTAGTGGTTAGAGTGTAAGGGGGGCAGGTAGCCTAGTGGTTAGAGTGTAGGGGCAGCAGGGTAGCCTAGTGGTTAGAGTGTAGGGGCAGCAGGGTAGCCTAGTGGTTAGAGTGTAGGGGGGGCAGGTAGCCTAGTGGTTAGAGTGTTGGACTCGTAACTGCGAGGTTGCAAGATCAAATCCCTGAGCTGACAAAGTAAACATCTGTTGTTCTGCTGATCCAGGTAGTTAATCAACTATTCCTAGGCCGTCATTGAAAATAAGAATTTGTTCATAACTGACTTGCTCATTCAATTGGGTTTTACTTAGCTATTTGTATACTATAATTTTTGTCTCAATATATTTCATGATGTATAAGAAGAGGGGCGCAGGGCTCAGAGAGTGGGAATAGAGAGGAAGAGGGAGTCTGTGGCAGGAGTCTGTTTTCATCTGCTAGTTGATCAACGATGATGAGTTAGTCCATTATTATATGGCATTAGAATAAGGTGATAATATCTCTCTAGGAGCTGATCCATCGTCAGTATTGTGGAATAATTATAATATTACGGTTAGATTTGAAAGGGAGAAAGCTGATCTGAGAGAAGTGCATCCTATCAGTATCGACACATGCCTTAACGGTGCACTTAGCGAACGTTCTGTCTGCGTGGTGTTTTTTGGGAAACACATGTTACATCTTCGAGCCTTGTAGGAAAGATGTTAAATGTTTAAACACTAGTAAGCCTAAATTCCATCACTATCGGGGAACCGGGCCCAGAGCTGTTCATCAGGGCCCTTGTCGTCTCTGAAGCAGCTCTTCTCAGTAGTAGTCTCTGAGGTCAGACTCCATGGGTAGAACCTCCATCCCCACTACCGATTTGTAGCACCCACCTGGGTGATGCCACGACAACCGCCAAGGCACCAGAAAAGCCACCAAAGCCATTCTGTACATCAGTCCAGAATAGTCTGCCTTAAAGCTAACCGCTGGAGGAAACTGCTCAAAACTTAATCTTCAATGAGTTTGCCATCTCCAAACACCGTTGCCTTACTTCAAATTGAAATATAGCTAGCTAGTTTGCTAGCAAGTTAGCTTGCTAAGCTTCTGGATGGCAGTGAAATATTAGTTCAGGAAAACCAACTAACTTGACAGTCATACCATGCTAATAGCTAATAAATGAGCTAACAAAAAAACACAAATTTTGCTAAAATTTTGCTAGCCTAGGCTGCTGATTCCTGCGCCAACAATGGAAACCCATCAGGATCACCTAGGCTGCTGATTCCTGCGCCAACAATGGAAACCCATCAATAGATTCCCCAGCCACCAGTTAGTGATGAAAACGATTGGCTTGCGGGATAGGACAGGCATTGGGACATGTTCGACAGTACTGCCGTTTCTAACAGGTTTTATTCAAACAGTTTTTCTAACAGAAATTGGGTCGTCATGCCAACAGGAAACACTGTAACTATATTCTCGGTCAGCTATTCTTCCAGTCTGTTGGTTCACTTTAGGCGCCTCCTTTAGGCGCCTCCTTTAGGCGCCTCCTTTAGGCTCCTCCTTTAGGCGCCTCCTTTAGGCTCCTCCTTTAGGCTCCTCCTTTAGGCTACACATTGAACATAGTGGGTAACATGAGATGGAAATTGAATACCAGCTGTCCTAACTGTCAGGTGTATTATACGTGAAGGGTGAGGAACAGGTTAGAAGTTCATTTCTGAAGTGGTTGATGGTGTAAAACGGACAGCAACTCCCAGTTTCACTGGAGTTTTTCACAGCAGTTTAGTAGGGCTACATCCTGTCTGGCTGAGGAAGGGGCCTGGGTCACTTGCAGTGGCCCTGGAGAGAACCATCTCTTCTTACAAAACGTGCCCTTGATGGCTTTTCCCTCCTCCCCTTTCCCCATCCCTCCACCCGCCCTTCTCCCAAGCAATGAACTAATCCATGGCTCTTGTCTGGGGGGGGGGGGGGGGGGGGGGGGGGGCTCTACAATAAGTGGGGTTGGTGTCTTTGTTTCTCCAGCCCCCTCCATCCTCCCCCACCAGCGAGGAGCCAGGCTGGGCTGGGCCTCAGGCTCATTAGGCCTGATGGGTAATGGCAGCTGGAAGGCCAGGCTGGGCTGGGCCAGATTGATGTGGCTGATAGGGAGGTGGCTGCTGTATGTCAGTAGGAGGAGATAGGAAACGGGCACCACTGCCATCTGTCAGGCAGGGAAGGGCCCTCTCTATCTGGGCTACAGACTCCAGACTGTCCTCTCCAGGCTCTGGACTACAGTAATTGCCTCTGGTTTGAATGTAAAGGGCCATATGTCCTCTGGAGAGGCCCCAGTGACAGCAGTCTCGTAATGATAGAGGTATGGGAGACTGTTATAGACGTTGTGTCCCAACCTATATAGTGCAATCTTTTGGGTCCTGGTCTAAAGTAGTGCACTGTATAGGGAATAGGGTCTAATGTAGTGCACTGTATAGGGAATAGGGTCTAAAGTAGTGCACTATGTAGGGAATAGGGTCTAAAGTAGTGCACTATGTAGGGAATAGGGTGCCATAGGGCTCTGGTCTAAAGTAGTGCACTATATAGGGAATAGGGTCTAAAGTAGTGCACTATATAGGGAATAGGGTGCTATAGTAGTGCACTATGTAGGGAATAGGGTCTAAAGTGGTGCACTATGTAGGGAACAGAGTGCTATAGTAGTGCACTATCTAGTGAATAGGGTGCCATTTGGAATACAACCGGTTCTCTACACTCCTATTATAAACGCAGTTGAACTTGTTGTAGAGAAGCATACCATTATGCATTTGGACGTGGGATGGGAAAACCATGGTGGGATAGAGTGGTTTTAGTGAAGTGAAGTAGACCACCAGTTTGACTAAGTATGAAGGAGACATTTGTTGTGTCACCCCCCCCCCCCCCCCCCCCTTTAAATGAAAGAGAGAGGGTGGGACTGGAACGGAGGGGATAAAGGGATGTATAGAGGAAGAGGGGCGCAGGGCTCAGAGAGAAAGAGGGGCGCAGTGCTCAGAGAGGAAGAGGGGCGCAGTGCTCAGAGAGGAAGAGGGGTGCAGGGCTCAGAGAGGAAGAGAGGCGCAGGGCTCAGAGAGGAAGAGGGGCGCAGGGCTCAGAGAGGGGGATAGAGAGGAAGAGTGGCGCAGGGCTCAGAGAGAAAGAGGGGCGCAGGGCTCAGAGAGGAAGAGGGGCGCAGGGCTCAGAGAGAAAGAGGGGCGCAGGGCTCAGAGAGGAAGAGGGGCGCAGTGCTCAGAGAGGAAGAGGGGCGCAGGGCTCAGAGAGGAAGAGGGGCGCAGGGCTCAGAGAGGAAGAGGGGCGCAGTGCTCAGAGAGGAAGAGGGGCGCTGGGCTCAGAGAGGAAGAGGGGCGTAGGGCTCAGAGAGAAAGAGGGGCGCAGGGCTCAGAGAGGAAGAGGGGTGCAGGGCTCAGAGAGGAAGAGGGGCGCAGGGCTCAGAGAGGAAGAGGGGCGCAGGGCTCAGAGTGGAAGAGGGGTGCAGGGCTCAGAGAGAAAGAGGGGCGCAGTGCTCAGAGAGGAAGAGGGGCGCAGGGCTCAGAGAGGAAGAGGGGCGCAGGGCTCAGAGAGGAAGAGGGGCGCAGGGCTCAGAGAGGAAGAGGGGCACAGGGCTCAGAGAGGAAGAGGGGCGCAGGGCTCAGAGAGGAAGAGGGGCGCAGGGCTCAGAGAGGAAGAGGAGCGCAGGGCTCAGAGAGGAAGAGGGGCGCAGGGCTCAGAGAGGAAGAGGGGCGCAGGGCTCAGAGAGGGGGATAGAGAGGAAGAGGGGTGCAGGGCTCAGAGAGTGGGAATAGAGAGGAAGAGGGGCGCAGGGCTCAGAGAGGGGATAAAGAGGAAGAGGGGCGCAGGGCTCAGAGAGTGGGAATAGAGAGGAAGAGGGGCGCAGGGCTCAGAGAGTGGGAATAGAGAGGAAGAGGGGCGCAGGGCTCAGAGAGTGGGAATAGAGAGGAAGAGGGAGTCTGTGGCAGGAGTCTGTTTTTTTGCTAGTTGATCAACTCCAGTGGTCACCCTCTAAACCTCCAAACGCACGCACACACACATACACAGGCACGTAGGCATACATGTTTTCGCGCACACACACACACATGCACGCACGCACGCACGCACACACACACACACACACACACACACACACACACACACACACACACACACACACACACACACACACACACACACACACACACACACACACAGGCACCCTCCAAGGTCATGGTCGGGGATTAGACTAGAGTGACTGGTTGCATGCCAACCCCCTTAACCACCCCACCCCCTCTACCACCACCCCACCCCACTACCAGCAGCCCCCCTCCTCCAGCACCCCCTCTACCAGCACCCCCTCTACCACCACCCCACACCCTCTACCACCACCCCACCCCCCTACCAGCACCCCCCCCCCTCCATCAGCACTCCCCCCTCTTCCAGCACCCCCTCTACCAGCACCCCCACCCCTCTACCAGCACCCCCCCTCTTCCAGCACCCCCTCTACCAGCACCCCCTCTACCACCACCCCACACCCTCTACCACCACCCCACACCCTCTACCACCACCCCACACCCTCTACCACCACCCCACACCCTCTACCACCACCCACCCCCTCTACCAGCACCCCCCCTCTTCCAGCACCCCCTCTTCCAGCACCCCCTCTACCAGCACTCCCTCCTAGCAGTACACCTTCCCCCACCATCCTCCTCTCTCTCTCCCTTCTCCCTTCCTCCCCACCCAGGCTTTATTAAACCAGTGGTTTAATCGTCTGCCGTGTGTTAGCCTCACAGCCTCACCCTGGGAGCCAATTAGAACAGCCAGGCAATTAAAAGAACATGCTCATTAACCTATCTGAAAGCTGCCAGCCTCTCCCATTTACTAGTTCTTTAGAACAGTCATGCCTCTGCAGGGGCCGGTCTAAGTAACATTCCATGGAGGGGGTCAGGGGTCAGGGGTCGGGGTTGTAGTACATTGTGGGGTTTGAGTACCGGAATAGACTGGCTTGGAACCTGGCTGTTTTTTTAAGCAAGATGGAGACAAACGGTGGATGTCATGCAGACATTGGTCTCTCTCAAGATGAAGGGGATGAGGCCCATCACAGGTGGTGGGCTACTTCCTGTGTCCCGATAATGATGTCAGAGTAGGTGGAAGGTCACACCGTTTCTATGGGGAACAGTCATTGTAAATGATGGCTCTCATTTGTGAATGCCTTCAGAAAGTGTTCACACTCCTTGACTTTAAAAAAATATTTTGTTGTGTTTCAGCCTGAATTTTAAATAGATTTAAGGGAGATTTTGTGTCACTGACCTACACATAAAAAAAAACAGAATGTCAAAGTGGAATTATGTTGGGGCTCCTTAGTGGCCCAGCGGTCTAAGGCACTGCATCACTACAGACACCCTGGTTTGAATCCAGGCTGTATCACAACCGGCCGTGATTGAGAGTCCCATAGGACGGCGACGTACAATTGATTCAGCATCGTCCGGTTTTGGTTTTGTAAATAAGATGTTAATTCTAAAGAAGAAAGAAAAGCTGAATATTCGGATGTTTAGATTGATGAGGATTTTTACATTGTATTTAATCCATTTTAGAATAAGACTGTAACGTAACAAAATGTGGAAAAAGTCAAGGGGTCTGAATACTTTCCGGTAGGCTATATACAACTGACCTGGTAAAATAATGGATAAATAATCAAACATATACATATTTATACTAATATTATAGTGATGAAATGTTCTACTCATTCTAACAATAGCAGTGTGTTGTTTGTCAGGTGTTTTTCCAGGAAGTAATTGAGCTGTAATGAGCTTGTGCATCATTAGAGTCCCTGTGGAGAGTCTCAGCCTTTCCTCTGTCCTCTTAATGAGGGACGTAAACAGTCAGACAGGGATGCACTCTCTCACTCAGTAATAATACCTATCGTTTCACATCTTCACTCAGTAATAATACCTATCGTTTCACATGTCTTCTCTCACTCAGTAATAATACCTATCGTTTCACATGTCTTCTCTCGCTCAGTAATAATACCTATCGTTTCACATGTCTTCTCTCGCTCAGTAATAATACCTATCGTTTCACATGTCTTCTCTCGCTCAGTAATAATACCTATCGTTTCACATCTTCTCTCAGTAATAATACCTATCGTTTCACATGTCTTCTCTCACTCAGTAATAATACCTATCGTTTCACATGTCTTCTCTCACTCAGTAATAATAACTATCGTTTCACATGTCTTCTCTCACTCAGTAATAATACCTATCGTTTCACATGTCTTCTCTCGCTCAGTAATAATACCTATCGTTTCACATGTCTTCTCTCGCTCAGTAATAATACCTATCGTTTCACATGTCTTCTCTCGCTCTGTAATAATACCTATCGTTTCACATCTTCTCTCAGTAATAATACCTATCGTTTCACATGTCTTCTCTCACTCAGTAATAATACCTATCGTTTCACATGTCTTCTCTCACTCAGTAATAATAACTATCGTTTCACATGTCTTCTCTCACTCAGTAATAATACCTATCGTTTCACATGTCTTCTCTCACTCAGTAATAATACCTATCGTTTCACATGTCTTCTCTCGCTCAGTAATAATACCTATCGTTTCACATCTTCTCTCAGTAATAATACCTATCATTTCACATCTTCACTCAGTAATAATACCTATCATTTCACATCTTCACTCAGTAATAATACCTATCGTTTCACATGTCTTCTCTCACTCAGTAATAATACCTATCATTTCACATCTTCACTCAGTAATAATACCTATCATTTCACATCTTCTCTCAGTAATAATACCTATCGTTTCACATGTCTTCTCTCACTCAGTAATCACTTTAGTTCTCTGTAGCTCAGATGGTAGAGTGTGGCCCTTGTAAACGTCAAGATAGTCACCTTGGATAAAAGTGTCTGTGGAAATGGCTTATATTATGTATGAAAACGACATCTCACAGTTAAAAACCCTCCTTTCATATATCCTCACACACTTAGTTAAAACTACACACTGCTGTATACTTGATGGACTGGGGCTTGGCTAGTCCTCCATCCCCAGCCCACAACTGCAAGGCTATCTTAGAAAAGCTGTGATGACACTGAGGAAAAAGCTTCATTCACCTCCATTCACCTCCATAGGACAATATTATGTGGAGCTTCAGCGGAATAGAGAGATCTGTTTGTTTAAGGATGATCAAATCCAATTGTATTAATCACATGGGCCAAATACAACAGGTGTAGACCCTTACAGAGTCAATGTGGAGACTATATACAGGGGGTACTGGTACAGAGTCAATGTGGAGACTATATACAGGGGGGTAGCGGTACAGAGTCAATGTGGAGGCTATATACAGGGGGGTACCGGTACAGAGTCAATGTGGAGACTATATACAGGGTATTACGGTACAGAGTCAATGTGGAGGCTATATACAGGGTATTACGGTACAGAGTCAATGTGGAGACTATATACAGGGTATTACGGTACAGAGTCAATGTGGAGGCTATATACAGGGGGTACCGGTACAGAGTCAATTTGGAGACTATATACAGGGGGTACCGGTACAGAGTCAATGTGGAGGCTATATACAGGGGGGTAGCGTTACAGAGTCAATTTGGAGACTATATACAGGGGGTACCGGTACAGAGTCAATGTGGAGGCTATATACAGGGGGGTACCGGTACAGAGTCAGTGTGGAGACTATATACAGGGGGGTAGCGGTACAGAGTCAATGTGGAGACTATATACAGGGTATTACGGTACAGAGTCAATGTGGAGGCTATATACAGGGTATTACGGTACAGAGTCAATGTGGAGGCTATATACAGGGGGTATCGGTACAGAGTCAATGTGGAGGCTATATACAGGGGGGTACCGGTACAGAGTCAATGTGGAGGCTATATACAGAGGGGTACCGGTACAGAGTCAGTGTGGAGGCTATATACAGGGGGTACCGGTACAGAGTCAATGTGGAGGCTATATACAGGGGGTAGCGGTACAGAGTCAATGTGGAGACTATATACAGGGTATTACGGTTCAGAGTCAATGTGGAGGCTATATACAGGGTATTACGGTACAGAGTCAATGTGGAGGCTATATACAGGGGGTAGCGGTACAGAGTCAATGTGGAGACTATATACGGGGTAGCGGTACAGAGTCAATGTGGAGGCTATATACAGGGTATTACGGTACAGAGTCAATGTGGAGGCTATATACAGAGGGTACCGGTACAGAGTCAATGTGGAGGCTATATACAGGGGGTACCGGTACAGAGTCAATGTGGAGGCTATATACAGGGGGTACCGGTACAGAGTCAATGTGGAGGCTATATACAGGGTATTACGGTACAGAGTCAATGTGGAGGCTATATACAGGGGGTACCGGTACAGAGTCAATGTGGAGGCTATATACAGGGGGTACCGGTACAGAGTCAATGTGGAGACTATATACAGGGTGTACTGGTACAGAGTCAATGTGGAGACTATATACAGGGGTACTGGTACAGAGTCAATGTGGAGACTATATACAGGGTATTACGGTACAGAGTCAATGTGGAGGCTATATACAGGGTATTACGGTACAGAGTCAATGTGTAGGCTATATACAGGGTGTTACCGGTACAGAGAAATTATACTGATTATACTCAGACAGGGACCAAAACGTTTCGGCATATTGGACACAGAACGATACACATGGGATATTTTCGCAAACACATACAGATGTAGGATCATAATTTGAGCCAGTTTGCTAAAGCAGGAAAAATAATCCTGCAGCAACAGGACATGTAAATTATTAAATTGATTCTGATTTACGTACAATTTTCTTTCCATGACGTCAAAGTGGAAATGACAAACTTCAGAAGTCTTTTTTGAACCTCAAATACACTTCAAGTTTAGAAATGTCCTTTCTTAAAGTTACTATTGAAAAATCCCAGAGACCTTATAATCTTTACGTTAGTAGACAAGATAAAATAGTGGGATTGCCTAGAGACTGACAGGATGAGATAGAAAGATACAAAAGGGGTGGACATTCAATCCCTCTCCTGGTCAGTCATTGTGACTGTGTATGCTGAGGGAAATAGTGTGACTGGGATTTTTTCATTTTATTGTGTAGTGTAAAACAGTGACTTTTGACTACGACAACAGAACTAATTACCAGACAGGATCTGAGATGTGAAGTGTGGCTGCTCGTCGAGACTAACAGCCACGGACAATTACTCAATACATCACCATTTACCACATTGATTTTAAGTTCAGAATCAATTTTTCCTAATGCAACTGAAAAAGCAAGCTCACATCTGAGAGACCCAGAAAGGACAGATTTGATTGTGTTACAGTGAACACTGAATCATTCCCAGCAGCTAGGATATTACATGTTTGTCTTTAGTTGTCCATGGATACATTTAAATCTCCTTTTTATTTATTTATATATATATATATAGAAAGAATGGGCGTATAAACCCACACTATTTGTGTCTGGAAAGAAGAGAGTTCCAAGAAAATAAATGACACAACTGTTTCTTTCTCTGCAGAGAGGCCTGTCATCTCCAACAAACATCGACTGGTCAGTAGATCCACAGGTGCTGCAGGGGTCTTCTAGTCCCACAGCCCATCAACATCAACCCCAGTGTTGTTGTAAAACCATGGTCATTACACACACCATTAAGTGTATGCCCATTGCCAAGGGTTTAACCAATCCCCTCAGACCATCCTGCAGGCTAGACCAATCAGGGATAAAGGAGGGCATGACGTGTGACTGTAGGCTGGGCCTTAAAACCTTGGGAGAGGAATCAATAGAGGGAATGAGGATGGGGAGGAGGAGGAAGAGGAGACAGTACACGATGTCCATCCATTCAACAGAGATCTTTTAGCTTTGGGTTCTGCTTCTGAGCCCCCCCCCATGTGTATCTTTTACACTAGCTGTCAATAAACAGACTGTCTCAAGCGTTAACACATCTCAGGCTGCTATCATCGGGACAGTGAAGTGTGAAGGAAGGAGAGCGCCTAAAACCAGCCATTTTGTTATGGTGTGTGATCAGTGCACAATAAAGCCCTTTTTGTGGGGTAAAACTCATTCTGATTGTCTGGACCTGGCTCCCCAGTGGGTGGACCTGGCTCCCCGGTGGGTGGACCTGGCTCCCCGGTGGGTGGACCTGGCTCCCCGGTGGGTGGACCTGTCTCCCCGGTGGGTGGATCTGGCTCCCCGGTGGGTGGACCTGGCTCCCCGGTGGGTGGGCCTGGCTCCCCGGTGGGTGGATCTGGCTCCCCAGTGGGTGGATCTGGCTCCCCAGTGGGTGGACCTGGCTCCCCAGTGGGTGGACCTGGCTCCCCAGTGGGTGGACCTGGCTCCCCAGTGGGTGGACCTGGCTCCCCAGTGGGTGGACCTGGCTCCCCAGTGGGTGGATCTGGCTCCCCAGTGGGTGGATCTGGCTCCCCAGTGGGTGGACCTGGCTCCCCAGTGGGTGGACCTGGCTCCCCAGTGGGTGGACCTGGCTCCCCAGTGGGTGGACCTGGCTCCCCAGTGGGTGGATCTGGCTCCCCAGTGGGTGGATCTGGCTCCCCAGTGGGTGGATCTGGCTCCCCAGTGGGTGGATCTGGCTCCCAAGGGGAAGGCCTGCACCACTGCCCAGTCATGTGAAATCCATAGATTAGGGGCCTAATTTTATTTATTTCAATTGACTGATTTCCTTCTATGAACTGTAACTCAGTAAAATATTTGAAATTGTTGCATGTAGAGTTGATATTTTTGTTCAGTGTACGTGCATGTCTTTTGCCTACAGTAAAGCACACTGTACAGTAACATTACATATGGTGATGTGGCTTTCCTCATGCATGGAAAGCTATGAATATAAAGTGAGTTGAGTTTTTCCGCCCGTCTGTTGTGGTGTGATGTGGTTGACAGATCTGCTAGGCTGAAAGATTGCAATACAGTGTGTGCTGTCACAAACGTAAACGCGCTGTGCTAGTCTGGGATATATAGAGGACTGATAGCACTGGGCTAGTCTGGGATATATAGAGGACTGATAGCACTGGGCTAGTCTTTACTAGTCTGGGATATATAGAGGGCTGATAGCACTGGGCTAGTCTGGGATATATAGAGGACTGATAGCACTGGGCTAGTCTGGGATATAGAGAGGACTGATAGCACTGGGCTAGTCTGGGATATATAGAGGACTGATAGCACTGGGCTAGTCTGGGATATATAGAGGACTGATAGCACTGGGCTAGTCTTTACTAGTCTGGGATATATAGAGGGCTGATAGCACTGGGCTAGTCTGGGATATATAGAGGACTGATAGCACTGGGCTAGTCTGGGATATATAGAGGACTGATAGCACTGGGCTAGTCTGGGATATAGAGAGGACTGATAGCACTGGGCTAGTCTGGGATATAGAGAGGACTGATAGCACTGGGCTAGTCTGGGATATAGAGAGGACTGATAGCACTGGGCTAGTCTGGGATATATATATTTTATTTTTTAATTATTTTTTTTCACCTTTATTTAACCAGGTAGGCTAGTTGAGAACACCTTTATTTAACCAGGTAGGCTAGTTGAGAACACCTTTATTTAACCAGGTAGGCTAGTTGAGAACAAGTTCTCATTTGCAACTGCGACCTGGCCAAGATAAAACATAGCAGTGTGAGCAGACAACAAAGAGTTACACATGGAGTAAACAATTAACAAGTCAATAACACAGTAGAAACCAAAGGGGGAGTCTATATACAATGTGTGCAAAAGGCATGAGGAGGTAGGCAAATAATTACAATTTTGCAGATTAACACTGGAGTGATGAATGATCAGATGGTCATGTACAGGTAGAGATATTGGTGTGCAAAAGAGCAGAAAAGTAAATAAATAAAAACAGTATGGGGATGAGGTAGGTGAAAAAGGGTGGGCTATTTACCAATAGACTATGTACAGCTGCAGCGATCGGTTAGCTGCTCAGATAGCTGATGTTTGAAGTTGGTGAGGGAGATAAAAGTCTCCAACTTCAGCGATTTTTGCAATTCGTTCCAGTCACAGGCAGCAGAGTACTGGAACGAAAGGCGGCCAAATGAGGTGTTGGCTTTAGGGATGATCAGTGAGATACACCTGCTGGAGCGCGTGCTACGGATGGGTGTTGCCATCGTGACCAGTGAGCTGAGATAAGGCGGAGCTTTACCTAGCATGGACTTGTAGATGACCTGGAGCCAGTGGGTCTGGCGACGAATATGTAGCGAGGGCCAGCCAACTAGAGCATACAAGTCGCAGTGGTGGGTGGTATAAGGTGCTTTAGTGACAAAACGGATGGCACTGTGATAGACTGCATCCAGTTTGCTGAGTAGAGTGTTGGAAGCCATTTTGTAGATGACATCGCCGAAGTCGAGGATCGGTAGGATAGTCAGTTTTACTAGGGTAAGCTTGGCGGCGTGAGTGAAGGAGGCTTTGTTGCGGAATAGAAAGCCGACTCTTGATTTGATTTTCGATTGGAGATGTTTGATATGAGTCTGGAAGGAGAGTTTGCAGTCTAGCCAGACACCTAGGTACTTATAGACGTCCACATATTCTAGGTCGGAACCATCCAGGGTGGTGATGCTAGTCGGGCATGCGGGTGCAGGCAGCGACCGGTTGAAAAGCATGCATTTGGTTTTACTAGCGTTTAAGAGCAGTTGGAGGCCACGGAAGGAGTGTTGTATGGCATTGAAGCTTGTTTGGAGGTTAGATAGCACAGTGTCCAAAGACGGGCCGAAAGTATATAGAATGGTGTCGTCTGCGTAGAGGTGGATCAGGGAATCGCCCGCAGCAAGAGCAACATCATTGATATACACAGAGAAAAGAGTCGGCCCGAGAATTGAACCCTGTGGCACCCCCATAGAGACTGCCAGAGGACCAGACAGCATGCCCTCCGATTTGACGCACTGAACTCTGTCTGCAAAGTAATTGGTGAACCAGGCAAGGCAGTCATCCGAAAAACCGAGGCTCCTGAGTCTGCCGATAAGAATATGGTGATTGACAGAGTCGAAAGCCTTGGCAAGGTCGATGAAGACGGCTGCACAGTACTGTCTTTTATCGATGGCGGTTATGATATCGTTGAGTACCTTGAGTGTGGCTGAGGTGCACCCATGACCGGCTCGGAAACCAGATTGCACAGCGGAGAAGGTGCGGTGGGATTCGAGATGGTCAGTGACCTGTTTGTTGACTTGGCTTTCGAAGACCTTAGATAGGCAGGGCAGGATGGATATAGGTCTGTAACAGTTTGGGTCCAGGGTGTCTCCCCCTTTGAAGAGGGGGATGACTGCGGCAGCTTTCCAATCCTTGGGGATCTCAGACGATATGAAAGAGCGGTTGAACAGGCTGGTAATAGGGGTTGCGACAATGGTGGCAGATAGTTTCAGAAATAGAGGGTCCAGATTGTCAAGCCCAGCTGATTTGTACGGGTCCAGGTTTTGCAGCTCTTTCAGAACATCTGCTATCTGGATTTGGTTAAAGGAGAACCTGGAGAGGCCTGGGCGAGGAGCTGCGGGGGGGGCGGAGCTGTTGGCCGAGGTTGAAGTAGCCAGGCGGAAGGCATGGCCAGCCGTTGAGAAATGCTTATTGAAGTTTTCGATAATCATGGATTTATCAGTGGTGACCGTGTTACCTAGCCTCAGTGCAGTGGGCAGCTGGGAGGAGGTGCTCTTGTTCTCCATGGACTTCACGGTGTCCCAGAACACAGAATATAGAGGACTGATAGCACTGGGCTAGTCTGGGATATATAGAGGACTGATAGCACTGGGCTAGTCTGGGATATTTAGAGGACTGATAGCACTGGGCTAGTCTGGGATATATAGAGGACTGATAGCACTGGGCTAGTCTGGGATATTTAGAGGACTGATAGCACTGGGCTAGTCTGGGATATAGAGAGGACTGATAGCACTGGGCTAGTCTGGGATGTATAGAGGACTGATAGCACTGGGCTAGTCTGGGATATATAGAGGACTGATAGCACTGGGCTAGTCTGGGATATATAGAGGACTGATAGCACTGGGCTAGTCTGGGATATTTAGAGGACTGATAGCACTGGGCTAGTCTGGGATATAGAGAGGACTGATAGCACTGGGCTAGTCTGGGATATATAGAGGACTGATAGCACTGGGCTAGTCTGGGATATATAGAGGACTGATAGCACTGGGCTAGTCTGGGATATAGAGAGGACTGATAGCACTGGGCTAGTCTGGGATATAGAGAGGACTGATAGCACTGGGCTAGTCTGGGATATATAGTTGACTGATAGCACTGGGCTAGTCTGGGATATATAGAGGACTGATAGCACTGGGCTAGTCTGGGATATATAGAGGACTGATAGCACTGGGCTAGTCTGGGATATATAGAGGACTGATAGCACTGGGCTAGTCTGGGATATATAGAGGACTGATAGCACTGGGATATATAGAGGACTGATAGCACTGGGCTAGTCTGGGATATAGAGAGGACTGATAGCACTGGGCTAGTCTGGGATATATAGAGGTTCTGTTCTGGCATTGCTCCAACAGAACTAACTGGCAGGCAGTCATGCCCACTGTCCAGAACTGTCCAATCTGTGTGTGGACATTGGAGCGGCTGTCAGTGTTCATGTCTGACCAGGTTTGTTACAAAGCTACTCTTGAGAAATATAGTTAGATACAGTTGACCTAGTACTGCACTAGTGAACATGGCCACCAAACATACATTCAATGGGCAACTATTACATTCCGGTTATTCTATCAGGAAGTATATGTAACCGACGTGAAATGGCTAGCTAGCTGTCACATATACAGTTGAAGTGGGAAGTTTAAATGCACCTTAGCCAAATACATTTAAACTCAGTTTTTTTCCACAATTCCTGACATTTAATCCTAGTAAAAATTCCCTGTCTTAGGTCAGTTAGGATCACCACTTTATTTGAAGGATGCGAAATGCCAGAATAATTGTAGAGAGAATGATTTATTTCAGCTTTTGTTTCTTTCATCACATTCCCAGTGGGTCAGATGTTTACATACACTCAATTAGTATTTGGTAGCATTGCCTTTAAATTGTTTAACTTTGGTCAAACGTTTTGGGTAGCCTTCCACAAGGTTACCACAATAAGTTGGGTGAATTTTGGCCCATTCCTCCTGACAGAGCTGGTGTAACTGAGTCAGGTTTGTAGGCCTCCTTGCTCGCACATGCTTTTTCAGTTCAGCCCACAAATTGTCTATAGGATTGAGGTGAGGGCTTTGTGATGGCCACTCCAATACCTTGCCTTTGTTGTCCTTAAGCCATTTTGCCACAACTTTGGAAGTATGCTTGGGGTCATTGTCCATTTGGAAGACCCATTTGCGACAAAGCTTTAACCTCCTGGCTGATGTCTTGAGATGTTGCTTCAATATATCCACATAATTTTCCGTTCCTCATGACGTCATCTATTTTGTGAAGTGCACCAGTCCCTCCTGCAGCAAAGCACCCCCACAACATGATGCTGCCACCCCCGAGGTTTATGGTTGGGATGGTGTTCTTTGGCTTGCAAGCCTCCCCCTTTTTCCTCCAAACATAACGATGGTCATTATGGCCAAACAGTCCTATTTTTGTTTCATCAGACCAGAGGGCATTTCTCCAAACAGTACGATCTTTGTCCCCATGTGCAGTTGCAAACCATAGTCTGGCTTTTTATGGTGGTTTTGGAGCAGTTCATACTGAACGGCCTTTCAGGTTATGTCGATATTGGACTTGTTTTACTGTGGATATAGATACTTTTGTACCTGTTTCCTCCAGCATCTTCACAAGGTCATTTGCTGTTGTTCTGGGATTGATTTGACTTTTCCCACCAATGTACATTCATCTCTAGGAGACAGAACACGTCTCCTTCCTGAGCGGTATGACGGACCATTGGGGTTTATACTTGCGTGCTATTGTTTGTACAGATAAATGTGGTACATTCAGGTGTTTGGAAATTGCTCCCAAGGATGAGCCAGACTTGTGGAGGTCTACAATTTTTTTTTCTGAGGTCTTGGCTAATTTTTGGGGGGATTTTCCCATCATGTCAAGCAAAGAGGCACTAAGTTTGAAGGTAGGCCTTTGAAATACATCCACAGGTACACCTCCAATTGACTCAAATTATGTCAATTAGCCTATCAGAAGCTTCTAAAGCCATCACATCATTTTCTGGAATTTTCCAAGCTGTTTAAAGGCACAGTCAACCTAGTGTATGTAAACTTCTGACCCACTGGAATTGTGATACAATGAATTATAAGTGAAATTATCTGTCTGTAAACAATTGTTGGAAAAATGACTTGTGTCATGTACAAAGTAGATGTCCTAACCGACTTGCCAAAACTATAGTTTGTTAACAAGAAATTAGTGGAGGGGTTGAAAAACGAGTTTTAATGACTCCAACCTAAGTGTATGTAAACTAGTTTTAATGACTCCAACCTAAGTGTATGTAAACTAGTTTTAATGACTCCAACCTAAGTGTATGTAAACTAGTTTTAATAACTCCAACCTAAGTGTATGTAAACTAGTTTTAATGACTCCAACCTAAGTGTATGTAAACTAGTTTTAATGACTCCAACCTAAGTGTATGTAAACTAGTTTTAATGACTCCAACCTAAGTGTTTGTAAACTAGTTTTAATGACTCCAACCTAAGTGTTTGTAAACTAGTTTTAATGACTCCAACCTAAGTGGATGTAAACTAATTTTAATGACTCCAACCTAAGTGGATGTAAACTAGTTTTAATGACTCCAACCTAAGTGTATGTAAACTAGTTTTAATGACTCCACCCTAAGTGTTTGTAAACTAGTTTTAATGACTCCAACCTAAGTGTATGTAAACTAGTTTTAATGACTCCAACCTAAGTGTATGTAAACTAGTTTTAATGACTCCAACCTAAGTGTATGTAAACTAGTTTTAATGACTCCAACCTAAGTGTTTGTAAACTAGTTTTAATGACTCCAACCTAAGTGTTTGTAAACTAGTTTTAATGACTCCAACCTAAGTGTTTGTAAACTAGTTTTAATGACTCCAACCTAAGTGTATGTAAACTAGTTTTAATGACTCCAACCTAAGTGTATGTAAACTAGTTTTAATGACTCCAACCTAAGTGTATGTAAACTAGTTTTAATGACTCCAACCTAAGTGTTTGTAAACTAGTTTTAATGACTCCAACCTAAGTGTTTGTAAACTAGTTTTAATGACTCCAACCTAAGTGTATGTAAACTAGTTTTAATGACTCCAACCTAAGTGTATGTAAACTAGTTTTAATGACTCCAACCTAAGTGTTTGTAAACTTCTGACTTCGACTGTACATGCATTTGACTTTGACATGACTTTTACCGCAGAGATCCTATTAACTTAGTAATTTGCAATTTGATGTTTTTTCACCCCCCCACATGATCGCAGTCCACAGGATTCTAGCCAAATGCTGATAATATTGATAAAATGTCTACCAGGTGGACTCTGTGTTGTTGTACAACAGGGCTTCCATTCAGTCACAGTTAATTTTTTACCTTTATTTAAGAACAAATTCTTATTTTCAATGACTAGGAACTAGTTGGGTTAACTGCTTTGTTCAGGGGCAGAACTACACATGCACGCACGCGCACACACACACACACACACACACACACACACACACACACACACACACACACACACACACACACACACACACACACACACACACACACACACACACACAGGAGCCGTCATTGTAAATAAGAATTTGTTCTTAATGGCCTAGTTAAAATAAAGGTTAAATAAAATCCCATTTTAAAAAGCCTGAAGAAAGGACTCATGGAGAAGCAAATCATTTTGAATGTCCTTTACCCATTTGGGGTGTTGTGTGTCAACGAAGCCGTACTGAAGGGAACACCCTTCCACCGTCTCCTTCTTGCCACGCTGGAGATGTGTGTCTGAGTGTTTCTCCTCTGGCGTTTGGAGATGCCATGGTGTTATGTACGCACGACCGCCTGTTGTGACAGATGGCAATTAGCCTTGCTGCTCTCTCTGAAAGGACAGACGATGTGTGTGCGTGTGTGTGTGCGTGTGTGTGTGTGAATTATTTGCTGTGTTGAGTGTGTTGTTGCTATCCTCCCACTGACTGGGTGGGTTTGATCTGTGCTCTCCTGTAGGTACTCTGAGGAGGAGATCAGGCAGAAGGTCGGCACCTTCAGACAGATGCTGATGGAGAAAGAAGGAGTGATCACCAGAGAGAGAGCACACACTGACCCGACGTAAGTCACACTCTCTACCATATCTCTCTCACTCCTTCTCTCTTTCGCTCTGTCTCTGTCGACATTCTCTCTCTCTCTCTCTCTCTCTCTCTCTCTCTCTGTGTCTCTCTCTCTGTCTCTCTCTCACTCCCTCTCTCTTTCTCTCTGTCTCTGTCAACACTCTCTCTCTCTGTGTCTCTCTCTCTGTGTCTCTGTGTCTCTCTCTCTGTGTCTCTCTCTCTGCCCATCTCTCTCTCTCTCTCTCTCTCTCTCTCTCTCTCTCTCAATCCTTCTCTCTTTCGCTCTGTCTCTGTCGACATTCTCTCTCTCTCTCTCTCTCTCTCTCTCTCAACATTCTCTCTCTCTCTCTCTCTCTCTCTCTCTCTCTCTCTCTCTCTATGTCTCTCTCTCTCTCTCTCTGTGTGTCTCTCTCTCTCTCTGTCTCTCTCTCTCTCTGTGTCTCTCTGTGTCTCTCTCTCAATTCAATTCAATTCAATTCAATTCAATTCAAGGGCTTTATTGGCATGGGAAACATGTGTTAACATTGCCAAAGCAAGTGAGGTAGATAATATATAAAGTGAATATATAAAGTGAAATAAACAATAGAAATTAACAGTAAACATTACACATACAGAAGTTTCAAAACAAAGACATTACAAATGTCATATTATATATATATATACAGTGTTTTAACAATGTACAAATGGTAAAGGACACAAGATAAAATAAACAAGCATAGATATGGGTTGTATTTACAATGGTGTGTGTTCTTCACTGGTTGCCCTTTTCTCGTGGCAACAGGTCACAAATGTAGCTGCTGTGATGGCACACTCTCTCTCTCTCTGCCCCTCTCTCTCTCTCTCTCTGTGTCTCTCTCTCTCACTCCTCTCTTTCGTACTGTCTCTGTCGACATTCCCTCTCTCTCTCTCTCTCTCTCTCTCTTTCTCTCTAATTTTTTCTCGCTCTCCCTCTCTTTCTCTCTCTTTCCCTCTCTCTTTCCCTCTCCCTTTCCCTCTCTCTCTCTCGCTCTCTCTCTCTTTTTCTCTCCCACACACACACACAAACACACACATACACCCCCGCCAACCCACCTCACATCTGCATCAATTTAAATACAATAAGAGCACAGCCAGATGGTTATCACTGACTAGTAGGTCTGTCATCTTCAGTGTCTGTTGACCTCTCTAGGCCAATCCTCTCTGTGAGGTAGTTAGTCATCATCAGTGTCTGTTGACCTCTCTAGGCCAATCCTCTCTGTGAGGTAGTTAGTCATCATCAGTGTCTGTTGACCTCTCTTGGCCAATCCTCTCTGTGAGGTAGTTAGTCATCATCAGTGTCTGTTGACCTCTCTAGGCCAATCCTCTCTGTGAGGTAGTTAGTCATCATCAGTGTCTGTTGACCTCTCTTGGCCAATCCTCTCTGTGAGGTAGTTATTCATCATCAGTGTCTGTTGACCTCTCTTGGCCAATCCTCTCTGTGAGGTAGTTAGTCATCATCAGTGTCTGTTGACCTCTCTTGGCCAATCCTCTCTGTGAGGTAGTTAGTCATAGACTGGTGCATCCATCCTGTCGTCCGGGCACAGAGTTAATTATATGTAATGGCCTGATGTTCCGTGTTACAGAGGGCTAACTAATGACTGTCTCTCTCTGGCATCCACTGTCGCCTCGGCTGTGACCTGACATTTACCTATCCATCGACTCTATGGAGCGGGGCGGCAGGGTAGCCTAGTGGTTAGAGTGTAGAGGTGGCAGGGTAGTCTAGTGGTTAGAGTGTAGGGGTGGCAGGGTAGCCTAGTGGTTAGAGTGTAGGGGCGGCAGGGTAGCCTAGTGGTTAGAGTGTAGGGGCAGCAGGGTAGCCTAGTGGTTAGAGTGTAGGGGCGGCAGGGTAGCCTAGTGGTTAGAGTGTAGAGGTGGCAGGGTAGCCTAGTGGTTAGAGTGTTGGGGCGGCAGGGTAGCCTAGTGGTTAGAGTGTAGGGACGGCAGGGTAGACTAGTGGTTAGAGTGTAGGGACGGCAGGGTAGCCTAGTGGTTAGAGTGTTGGGGCGGCAGGGTAGCCTAGTGGTTAGAGTGTAGGGGCGGCAAGGTAGCCTTGTGGTTAGAGTGTAGGGGCGGCAGGGTAGACTAGTGGTTAGAGTGGAGGGGCGGCAGGGTAGCCTAGTGGTTAGACAGTAGGGGGCAGAAGGGTAGCCTAGTGATTAGAGTGTAGGGGCGGCAGGGTAGCCTAGTGGTTAGAGAGTAGGGGCGGTAGGGTAGCCTAGTGGTTAGAGTGTAGGGGCGGCAGAGTAGCCTAGTGGTTAGAGAGTTGGACTAGCAACCCGAAAGGTTGCAAGTTCAAATCCCCGAGCTGACGAGGTACAAATCTGTCATTCTGCCCCTGAACAGGCAGTTAACCCACTGTTCCTAGGCTGTCATTGAAAATAAGAATTTGTTCTTAACTGACCTGCCTAGCAGGGTAGCCTAGTGGTTAGAGTGTAGGGACGGCAGGGTAGACTAGTGGTTAGAGTGTAGGGACGGCAGGGTAGACTAGTGGTTAGAGTGTAGGGACGGCAGGGTAAACTAGTGGTTAGAGTGTAGGGACGGCAGGTTAGACTAGTGGTTAGAGTGTAGGGACGGCAGGGTAAACTAGTGGTTAGAGTGTAGGGAAGGCAGGGTAGACTAGTGGTTAGAGTGTAGGGACGGCAGGTTAGACTAGTGGTTAGAGTGTAGGGACGGCAGGTTAGACTAGTGGTTAGAGTGTAGGGGCGGCAGGGTAGACTAGTGGTTAGAGTGTAGGGGCGGCAGGGTAGCCTAGTGGTTAGAGAGTTGGACTAACAACCCGAAAGGTTGCAAGTTCAAATCCCCGAGCTGACGAGGTACAAATCTGTTGTTCTGCCCCTGAACAGGCAGTTAACCCACTGTTCCTAGACCGTCATTGAAAATAAGAATTTGTTCTTAACTGACTAGTTAAATAAAGGTTAAATGAATCAAATGGAGGGAGGCAGGACAACAAGAGAGTGGGGTAGAATCTAAGAGATTAACCGTTGGGTGAGGAGTGGTTGTTTTTGTCATGTTGAGGAGTAGAATAGAGAGGTAGAAACTCTCTCAGCCTGTTCCTGATCTTAGTTCCTTTTTTATGTCTCTATTTTAGTTTGGTCAGGGCGTGAGTTGGGGTGGGCATTCTACAGTATGTTTTGTGTTCTATGTTTTCTATCTCTATGTGTTTGGCCTGGTATGGTTCCCAATAAGAGGCAGCTGTCAATCGTTGTCTCTGACTGAGAACCATACTTAGGTAGCCTGTTTTCCCATTTTGAGTTGTGGGTGATTGTTCTCTGGTTCGTGTTTGTTGCACCTGTCAGAACTGGTTATGGTTTTGTTGGTGTGTTCATCTGGATGAAAAGTGTAATGGAAATGTACCACGCTGCACTTTGGTCTTCCTCTCCTTCCACCAACAAAAACCTTTACAATACTGTTGTTCTTCCTTCTGCATTCAGAGCTCTCTCTCTATATATACTGTATCTCTACACTGAGTACACCAAACATTAGGAACACCTTCATAATATTGAGTTGCACTCCCCTTTTGCCCTCAGAACAGCCTCAATTCGTCAGGGCATGGGACTCTACAAGGTGTCGAAAGCGTTCCCCGGGGATGCTGGCCCATGTTGACCCCAATGCTTCCAACGGTTGTGTCAAGTTGGCTGGATGTCCTTTGGGTGGTGGACCGTTCTTGATACACAAGGAAAACTGTTGAGCGTGACAAACCCATACCACACCCTGGTCAAAGGCATTTAAATATTCTGTCTTGCCAATTCATCCTCTGAATGGCACACATACACACGATCCATGTCTCAATCATCTCCAATCCTTCTTTAATTAACTCTCTTCCCTTTCATCTACACTGATTGAAGTGGAGTTTTACAATTGACAACAATAAGGGACTTTCATGGAAGGAGAAGGTGTTCTTAATGTTTTGTAAACTCAGTGTAGTTGTCTAATGTTAGTGGGGCACCTGTTTTTAAATGATGCTCCTGAATCACTATGATCAATAATAGTTTTCCTTCAGTGTACTTTTTTAACAGAGCTGAGATTTACTTCAAAGTGCATTTCGCCTGGTGCTTACACCTATCAGGCTGTTTCAGATCTAGTGCCTAGGAAGGAGGGGTTAAGGTTTCTTCTGGACCTATCAGGCTGTTCCAGATCGAGTGCTTAGGGAGGAGGGGTTAGAGTGTCTTCTGGACCTATCAGGCTGTTCCAGATCTAGTGTTTAGGGAGGAGGGGTTAGAGTTTCTTATGGACCTATCAGGCTGTTCCAGATCTAGTGTTTAGGGAGGAGGGGTTAGAGTTTCTTATGGACCTATCAGGCTGTTCCAGATCTAGTGCTTAGGGAGGATGGGTTAGAGTTTCTTATGGACCTATCAGGCTGTTCCAGATCTAGTGCTTAGGGAGGAGGGGTTAGAGTTTCTTATGGACCTATCAGGCTGTTCCAGATCTAGTGTTTAGGGAGGAGGGGTTAGAGTTTCTTATGGACCTATCAGGCTGTTCCAGATCTAGTGTTTAGGGAGGAGGGGTAAGGGTGTCTTCTGGACCTCACTATACTGGCCCAATAAGCACATGCCCTCGAAATATCCATTATTGGGACAGTCGTTAGGGTGTTAGTCATGGATGCTGGTGGCCTGGAGATATCCCTTATTGTGACAGTGGTTAGGGTGTTAGTCATGGATGCTGGTGGCCTGGAGATATCCCTTATTGGGACAGTGGTTAGGGTGTTAGTCATGGATGCTGGTGGCCTGGAGATATCCCTTATTGGGACAGTGGTTAGGGTGTTAGTCATGGATGCTGGTGGCCTGGAGATATCCCTTATTGGGACAGTGGTTACGGTGTTAGTCATGGATGCTGGTGGCCTGGAGATATCCCTTATTGGGACAGTGGTTAGGGTGTTAGTCATGGATGCTGGTGGCCTGGAGATATCCCTTATTGGGACAGTCGTTAGGGTGTTAGTCACCCTACTCTCACTATATGTTAATGGTCATGGAAATATCAGGTGTTCTTACAGTGTATATATATATATACACCTCATGACCAACAGTATGTGGACACCTGCTCATCGAACATCTCATTCCAAAATTCATGGGTATTAATATGGAGTTGGTCCCCTATTTGCTGCTAAAACAACCTCCACTCTTCTGGGAAGGCTTTCCATTAGATGTTGGAACATTCTTGAGGTGACTTTCTTCCATTCAGTCACAACAGCATTGTTGAGTTTGGGCACTGATGTTGGGTGCGATTAGACCTGGCTCGCAGTTGGTGTTCCAAATCAACCCAAAGGTGTTTGATGGGTTGAGGTCAGGGCTCTGTGCAGCTCGGTCAAGTTCTTCCACACCGATCTCAACAAACCATTTCTGTATGGACCTCGCTTTGTGCACGGGGGGCATTGTCATGCTGAAACAGGAAAGGGCCTTTCCCAAATTGTTTCCACAAAGCTGGAAGCACAGAATGTTCTAGAATGTTATTATATGCTGTAGCGTTAAGATTTACCGTCACTGGAACTATGGGGCCTAGTCCTAACCATGAAAACAGCCCCAGACCAATATTCCTCCTCCACCAAACTTTACAGTTGGCACTATGCATTGGGGTAGGTAGAGTTCTCCTGGTATCCACCAAACCCAGATTTGTCCGTCTGACTGGCAGATGGTGAAGCGTGATTCATCACTCGAGAGAACACGTTTCCACTGCTCCAGAGTCCAATGGCATCAAGCTTTACACCACTCCAGCCGACGCTTGGCATTGCGCATGGTGATCTTAGGCTTGTGTGCGGCTGATCGGCCACGGAAATCCATTTCATGAAGCTCCCAACGAACAGTTATCGTGCTGACATTGCTTCCAGAGGCAGTTTGGAACTCGGGAATGTGAATGTTGCATCCGAGAACAGACAATTTTTATGTGCTACGTACTTCAGCATTCGGTAGTCCCATTCTGTGAGCTTGTGTGGCCTACCACTTCACGGCGGAGCCGTTGTGTCTCCTACTGCCAATGTTTGTCTATGGAGATTGCATGGCTGTGTTTTTGATTTTATACACCGGTCAGCAACAGGTGTGGCTGAAATAGCCGAATCCACTAATTTGAAATGGTGTCCACATACTTTTGTATACATTGTATATACAGTGGGGCAAAAAAGTATTTAGTCAGCCACCAATTGTGCAAGTTCTCCCACTTAAAAAGATGAGAGAGGCCTGTAATCTTCATCATAGGTACACTTCAACTATGACAGACAAAATTAGAAGAAAAAATCCAGAAAATCACATTTTAGGATTTTTAATTAATTTATTTCCAAATTATGGTGGAAAATAAGTATTTGGTCACCTACAAACAAGCAAGATTTCTGGCTCTCACAGACCTGTAACTTCTTCTTTAAGAGGCCCCTCTGTCCTCCACTCGTTACCTGTATTAATGGCACCTGTTTGAACTTGTTATCAGTATAAAAGACACCTGTCCACAACCTCAAACAGTCTGGCACTGAGGCTGGGGCTGAGAATCCACTCATTTGAAATGGTGTCCACATACTTTTGTATATATTGTATAAATCTTGTGAAAAGTCTTTACCTCCTTTTTTGATTTTCTCTATTGTTGATACTGAATGTTATCAGATCTTTAAAAAAGACCTAATATTAGATAAAGGGAACCTGAGTGAACAAATAAAACAACAATTACACACTTATTTCATATATTTCATAAACAAAGTTTGTTGTTAATTGGTTTACTGTGCAAAAGCATTGTATCTGGTCAAACACAACAACAACAAAAGTTTCTCAAAAAGTTTACAAAGGGTTGGTGACAGGCTGATTGGTCGGCTGTTTGAGCCAGTAAAAAGGGTACTTAGCGAAATGACTTTAGCTTCCTTTCTGACCTGAGGGAACACACGTTCCTGATTGATTGAAGGGATCCCAAATAGGAGCGACAATTTTGTCTGCTGTCGTCCTCAGTCATTTTTCCCATTTTCCAAGTTGTCAGGCCCAGGTGGCCTGTCATTGTTGATAGACAACAACAACACTTTGTCACCGTTACCACACTCACGTTACGGAATTCGAAATTGACAATCTTACATACTTTGTTCAGTTATGCCTGGATGTTTTACATTCAGAATGTGTTGTGGGCATGTCATGCCTAAATGTTCTAATCTTGCCAACTTAAACAAAATCATTAAAGTAGTAGGGAATTTCAGTGGGTTCTTTGATGAACCATCTGAGTCAATGAAGGAGTTTGCCTTTTTTGTCTAACATTTTATTTAAGTTTTATTCAGTATTATTCATTATATCATTTATCTTTCTTTCAAAGTACAGTTTCTTCTTTGTTCGGTTTAGTCACATGATTTCTAAATTCACTGTGGTTAGAGTGTAGAGGCGGTAGGTAGCCTAGTGGTTAGAGTGTAGAGGCGGTAGGCAGCCTAGTGGTTAGAGTGTAGAGGCGGTAGGTAGCCTAGTGGTTAGAGTGTAGAGGCGGTAGGTAGCCTAGTGGTTAGAGTGTAGGGGCGGCAGGTAGCCTAGTGGTTAGAGTGTAGAGGCGGTAGGTAGCCTAGTGGTTAGAGTGTAGGGGCGGCAGGTAGCCTAGTGGTTAGAGTGTAGAGGTGGCAGGTAGCCCAGTGGTTAGAGTGTAGGGGCGGTAGGTAGCCTAGTGGTTAGAGTGTAGAGGCGGTAGGTAGCCTAGTTGTTAGAGTGTAGGGGCGGTAGGTAGCCTAGTGGTTAGAGTGTAGAGGCGGTAGGTAGCCTAGTGGTTAGAGTGTAGAGGCGGTAGGTAGCCTAGTGGTTAGAGTGTAGAGGCGGTAGGTAGCCTAGTGGTTAGAGTGTAGAGGCGGTAGGGTAGCCTAGTGGTTAGAGTCGTCGAGGCGGTAGGTAGCCTAGTGGTTAGAGTGTAGGGGCGGCAGGTAGCCTAGTGGTTAGAGTGTTGAGGTGGCAGGTAGCCCAGTGGTTAGAGTGTAGAGGCAGCAGGTAGCCTAGTGGTTAGAGTGTAGAGGCGGTAGGTAGCCTAGTGGTTAGAGTGTAGAGGCGGTAGGTAGCCTAGTGGTTAGAGTGTAGAGGCGGTAGGTAGCCTAGTGGTTAGAGTGTAGGGGCGGCAGGTAGCCTAGTGGTTAGAGTGTAGAGGTGGCAGGTAGCCCAGTGGTTAGAGTGTAGAGGCGGCAGGTAGCCTAGTGGTTAGAGTGTAGAGGCGGTAGGTAGCCTAGTGGTTAGAGTGTAGAGGCGGCAGGTAGCCTAGTGGTTAGAGTGTAGGGGCGGTAGGTAGCCTAGTGGTTAGAGTGTAGGGGCGGCAGGTAGCCTAGTGGTTAGAGTGTAGGGGGCGGCAGGTAGCCTAGTGGTTAGAGTGTAGGGGCGGCAGGTAGTCTAGTGGTTAGAGTGTAGAGGCGGCAGGTAGCCTAGTGGTTAGAGTGTAGAGGCGGCAGGTAGCCTAGTGGTTAGAGTGTAGAGGCGGTAGGTAGCCTAGTGGTTAGAGTGTAGAGGCGGCAGGTAGCCTAGTGGTTAGAGTGTAGGGGGCGGCAGGTAGTCTAGTGGTTAGAGTGTAGGGGGGGCAGGTAGCCGAGTGGTTAGAGTGTAGAGGCGGTAGGTAGCCTAGTGGTTAGAGTGTAGGGGCGGTAGGTAGCCTAGTGGTTAGAGTGTAGGGGCGGCAGGTAGCTTAGTGGTTAGAGTGTAGGGGCGGCAGGTAGCCTAGTGGTTAGAGTGTAGGGGCGGCAGGTAGCCTAGTGTTTAGAGTGTAGGTGCGGCAGGTAGCCTAGTGGTTAGAGTGTAGGTGCGGCAGGTAGCCTAGTGGTTAGAGTGTAGGGGCGGCAGGTAGCCTAGTGGTTAGAGTGTAGGGGCGGCAGGTAGCCTAGTGGTTAGAGTGTAGAGGTGGCAGGTAGCCCAGTGGTTAGAGTGTATGAGGTGGCAGGTAGCCTAGTGGTTAGAGTGTAGGGGCGGCAGGTAGCCTAGTGGTTAGAGTGTAGAGGTGGCAGGTAGCCCAGTGGTTAGAGTGTAGGGGCGGTAGGTAGCCTAGTGGTTAGAGTGTAGAGGTGGTAGGTAGCCTAGTTGTTAGAGTGTAGGGGCGGTAGGTAGCCTAGTGGTTAGAGTGTAGAGGCGGTAGGTAGCCTAGTGGTTAGAGTGTAGGGGCGGCAGGTAGCCTAGTGGTTAGAGTGTAGAGGCGGTAGGTAGCCTAGTGGTTAGAGTGTAGGGGCGGCAGGTAGCCTAGTGGTTAGAGTGTAGGGGCGGCAGGTAGCCTAGTGGTTAGAGTGTAGGGGCGGCAGGTAGTCTAGTGGTTAGAGTGTAGAGGCGGCAGGTAGCCTAGTGGTTAGAGTGTAGAGGCGGCAGGTAGCCTAGTGGTTAGAGTGTAGGGGCGGTAGGTAGCCTAGTGGTTAGAGTGTAGAGGCGGTAGGTAGCCTAGTGGTTAGAGTGTAGGGGCGGCAGGTAGCCTAGTGGTTAGAGTGTAGAGGCGGTAGGTAGCCTAGTGGTTAGAGTGTAGGGGCGGCAGGTAGCCTAGTGGTTAGAGTGTAGGGGCGGCAGGTAGCCTAGTGGTTAGAGTGTAGGGGCGGCAGGTAGTCTAGTGGTTAGAGTGTAGAGGCGGCAGGTAGCCTAGTGGTTAGAGTGTAGAGGCGGCAGGTAGCCTAGTGGTTAGAGTGTAGAGGCGGTAGGTAGCCTAGTGGTTAGAGTGTAGAGGCGGCAGGTAGCCTAGTGGTTAGAGTGTAGGGGGCGGCAGGTAGTCTAGTGGTTAGAGTGTAGGGGGGGCAGGTAGCCTAGTGGTTAGAGTGTAGAGGCGGTAGGTAGCCTAGTGGTTAGAGTGTAGGGACGGCAGGTAGCCTAGTGGTTAGAGTGTAGGGGCGGTAGGTAGCCTAGTGGTTAGAGTGTAGGGGCGGCAGGTAGCTTAGTGGTTAGAGTGTAGGGGCGGCAGGTAGCCTAGTGGTTAGAGTGTAGGGGCGGCAGGTAGCCTAGTGGTTAGAGTGTAGGGGCGGCAGGTAGCCTAGTGGTTAGAGTGTAGGGGCGGTAGGTAGCCTAGTGGTTAGAGTGTAGGGGCGTTAGGTAGCCTAGTGGTTAGAGTGTCGGGGCGGCAGGTAGCTTAGTGGTTAGAGTGTAGGGGCGGTAGGGTAGCCTAGTGGTTAGAGTGTAGGGGCGGCAGGTAGCTTAGTGGTTAGAGTGTAGGGGCGGCAGGTAGCCTAGTGGTTAGAGTGTAGGGGCGGCAGGTAGCCTAGTGGTTAGAGTGTAGGGGCGGCAGGTAGCCTAGTGGTTAGAGTGTAGGGGCGGTAGGTAGCCTAGTGGTTAGAGTGTAGGGGCGTTAGGTAGCCTAGTGGTTAGAGTGTCGGGGCGGCAGGTAGCTTAGTGGTTAGAGTGTAGGGGCGGCAGGTAGCCTAGTGGTTAGAGTGTAGGGGCGTTAGGTAGCCTAGTGGTTAGAGTGTCGGGGCGGCAGGTAGCTTAGTGGTTAGAGTGTAGGGGCGGCAGGTAGCCTTGTGGTTAGCGCGTTGGACTGGTAACCGAAAGGTTGAAAGCCCAAATCCCGAGGGTTCTGCCCCTGAACAAATCACTGTCAAATTAAACAGCATATTAACACAATAAATAGGCCAAGAGCCAGATAGGGAGTAGGAATGAAACTAACAGGCCACTTCAACTACAATAACATTCTCAGTAACGGTTACACATTTTCTTTATGTTCTTGTTATGACTGTGATATGTTGTTCTTTATCTACCTTGATTGAATGCACTGACTGCCAGTCGCTCTGGATAAGAGCGTCTACTGAATGACCAAAATGTAAATGTTGAAAGCAAACACTTGCAAAGCATGCTGGGTTTTATTCGAATAATTTATTATTTAGGCTATATTATTTCTATTATTTCAAGGCTACAAAGAAATACATTGTGAAGCATTTATGCCGAGTGTGACACACGAGGCTGGTAGGAACATAAAGAGCATTTAAACATAATTTAATATATTCAATCATTATAGTCTATTGCTGTGACTTACATAGAATAAAATACAAAATTAATCAGAAAAATGGCCATTGAATTCATATTTTTTTTTAGAAACACAAGTTTTCACCAGTCTGTGTCTTCAGGCTCTTGGGATAGTGCCTGGTTAGAGTGTAGAAGGCGGTAGGTAGCCTAGTGGTTAGAGTGTAGAGGCGATAGTGCCTGGAGAGCCGGCAAGCAGAGGAGAATATTCTCTCCTCAATTACAGAGCCACTGGGGATGCTAAACACCCTCTGGACCACTCCCCCATAGGTCATAATGTCTGCTCTGCATTGCCCAATCATGATCAGAGCCCTGCAAAATGCCTTCCTCATTGGAAATTCTGACCAGGAAGAGCAATGTGGCAGACACCCACACACGCACACACACATACATACGCACACGCACACACAGATTCTGTAGAACAAGTAATAACCACCACAAGATATTCTTCATCCCTACTGCTAACTTCCTCTTCATCCCTACTGCTAACTTCTTCTTCATCCCTCCTGCAAACTTCCTCTCTAAGTGTTTCTCAGTTCCACCATGCTCCTCCATTGATTTCAGTCTAAGATGACCGGAAGGTTGTCTGGCTAACGCCTAACTCTCCATGTCCTCCTGACTTCAGAGTCTGGAATTGCTCTTTGATGTTGTCGGCATCGTGCTATGCTTTTACTGGTTAACTCTCCCCACACACAGCCCACACACAGCCCATACACAGCCCACACACAGCCCATACACAGCCCACACACAGCCCATACACAGCCCACACACAGCCCATACACAGCCCACACACAACCCACACACAGCCCACACACAGCCCAGACACAGCCCGCACACGCCCACACACAGCCCACACACAGCCCATACACAGCCCGCACACAGCCCACACACAGCCCACACACAGCCCAGACACAGCACACACAGCCCAGACACAGCACACACAGCCCAGACACAGCCCAGACACAGCACACACAGCCCACACACAGCCCAGACACAGCCCACACACAGCCCACACACAGCCCACACACAGCCCACACACATCCCACACACAGCCCACTCACAGCCCAGACACAGCCCAGACACAGCACACACAGCCCACACACAGCCCAGACACAGCCCACACACAGCCCACACACAGCCCACACACAGCCCACACACATCCCACACACAGCCCACTCACAGCCCAGACACAGCCCACACACAGCCCACACACATCCCACACACAGCCCACACACAGCCCACACACAGCCCACACACATCCCACACACAGCCCACACACAGCCCACACACAGCCCATACACAGCCCACACACAACCCACACACAGCCCACACTCAGCCCACACACAACCCACACACAGCCCACACTCAGCCCACACACAGCCCACACACAGCCCACACACAGCCCATACACAGCCCACACACAGCCCATACACAGCCCACACACAGCCCATACACAGCCCACACACAACCCACACACAGCCCACACACAGCCCAGACACAGCCCGCACACGCCCACACACAGCCCACACACAGCCCATACACAGCCCGCACACAGCCCACACACAGCCCACACACAGCCCAGACACAGCACACACAGCCCAGACACAGCACACACAGCCCAGACACAGCCCAGACACAGCACACACAGCCCACACACAGCCCAGACACAGCCCACACACAGCCCACACACAGCCCACACACAGCCCACACACATCCCACACACAGCCCACTCACAGCCCAGACACAGCCCAGACACAGCACACACAGCCCACACACAGCCCAGACACAGCCCACACACAGCCCACACACAGCCCACACACAGCCCACACACATCCCACACACAGCCCACTCACAGCCCAGACACAGCCCACACACAGCCCACACACATCCCACACACAGCCCACACACAGCCCACACACAGCCCACACACATCCCACACACAGCCCACACACAGCCCACACACAGCCCATACACAGCCCACACACAACCCACACACAGCCCACACTCAGCCCACACACAACCCACACACAGCCCACACTCAGCCCACACACAGCCCACACACAGCCCACACACAGCCCATACACAGCCCGCACACAGCCCACACACAGCACACACAGCCCAGACACAGCACACACAGCCCAGACACAGCACACACAGCCCACACACAGCCCAGACACAGCCCATACACAGCCCGCACACAGCCCACACACAGCCCACACACATCCCAGACACAGCCCACACACAGCCCATACACAGCCCACACACAGCCCACACACAGCCCACACACAGCCCATACACAGCCCACACACAACCCACACACAGCCCACACTCAGCCCACACACAGCCCACACACAGCCCACACACAGCCCACACACAGCCCATACACAGCCCGCACACAGCCCACACACAGCCCACACACAGCCCACACACAGCACACACAGCCCAGACACAGCACACACAGCCCAGACACAGCCCCATACACAGCCCAGACACAGCACACACAGCCCAGACACAGCACACACAGCCCAGACACAGCACACACAGCCCACACACAGCTCAGACACAGCCCATACACAGCCCGCACACAGCCCACACACAGCCCACACACAGCCCAGACACAGCCCATACACAGCCCACACACAACCCACACACAGCCCACACTCAGCCCACACACAGCCCACACACAGCCCACACACAGCCCACACACAGCCCACACACAGCCCATACACAGCCCGCACACAGCCCACACACAGCCCACACGCAGCCCAGACACAGCACACACAGCCCAGACACAGCACACACAGCCCAGACACAGCCCATACACAGCCCAGACACAGCACACACAGCCCAGACACAGCCCACACACAGCCCAGACACAGCACACACAGCCCACACACAGCCCATACACAGCCCACACTCAGCCCACACACAGCCCACACACAGCCCACACACAGCCCATACACAGCCCGCACACAGCCCACACACAGCCCACACACAGCCCAGACACAGCACACACAGCCCAGACACAGCACACACAGCCCAGACACAGCCCATACACAGCCCAGACACAGCACACACAGCCCAGACACAGCACACACAGCCCAGACACAGCACACACAGCCCACACACAGCCCAGACACAGCCCATACACAGCCCGCACACAGCCCACACACAGCCCACACACAGCCCACACACAGCCCACACACAGCCCGCACACAGCCCACACACAGCCCAGACACAGCCCACACACAGCCCACTCACAGCCCAGACACAGCACACACAGCCCACACACAGTCCATACACATCCCAGACACAGCTCACACACAGCCCATACACAGCCCACACACATCCCACACACAGCCCACACACAGCCCACACACAGCCCATACACAGCCCACACACAACCCTCACACAGCCCACACTCAGCCCACACACAGCCCACACACAGCCCACACACAGCCCACACACAGCCCCACACACAGCCCATACACAGCCCGCACACAGCCCACACACAGCCCACACACAGCCCAGACACAGCACACACAGCCCAGACACAGCACACACAGCCCAGACACAGCCCATACACAGCCCAGACACAGCACACACAGCCCAGACACAGCACACACAGTCCAGACACAGCCCACACACAGCCCAGACACAGCACACACAGCCCACACACAGCCCATACACAGCCCGCACACAGCCCGCACAGCCCAGACACAGCCCATACACAGCCCAGACACAGCACACACAGCCCAGACACAGCCCACACACAGCCCAGACACAGCACACACAGCCCAGACACAGCACACACAGCCCAGACACAGCCCACACACAGCCCACACACAGCCCGCACACAGCCCACACACAGCCCACACACAGCCCACACACAGCACACACAGCCCAGACACAGCACACACAGCCCAGACACAGCCCATACACAGCCCAGACACAGCACACACAGCCCAGACACAGCACACACAGCCCAGACACAGCACACACAGCCCACACACAGCTCAGACACAGCCCATACACAGCCCGCACACAGCCCACACACAGCCCACACACAGCCCAGACACAGCACACACAGCCCAGACACAGCCCACACACAGCCCAGACACAGCACACACAGCCCACACACAGCCCATACACAGCCCACACTCAGCCCACACACAGCCCACACACAGCCCACACACAGCCCATACACAGCCCGCACACAGCCCACACACAGCCCACACACAGCCCAGACACAGCACACACAGCCCAGACACAGCACACACAGCCCAGACACAGCCCATACACAGCCCAGACACAGCCCATACACAGCCCAGACACAGCACACACATCCCAGACACAGCACACACAGCCCACACACAGCCCAGACACAGCCCATACACAGCCCGCACACAGCCCACACACAGCCCACACACAGCCCACACACAGCCCACACACAGCCCACACACAGCCCAGACACAGCCCACACACAGCCCACTCACAGCCCAGACACAGCACACACAGCCCACACACAGTCCATACACATCCCAGACACAGCTCACACACAGCCCATACACAGCCCACACACATCCCACACACAGCCCACACACAGCCCATACACAGCCCACACACAACCCTCACACAGCCCACACTCAGCCCACACACAGCCCACACACAGCCCACACACAGCCCACACACAGCCCACACACAGCCCACACACAGCCCATACACAGCCCGCACACAGCCCACACACAGCCCACACACAGCCCAGACACAGCACACACAGCCCAGACACAGCACACACAGCCCAGACACAGCCCATACACAGCCCAGACACAGCACACACAGCCCAGACACAGCACACACAGTCCAGACACAGCCCACACACAGCCCAGACACAGCACACACAGCCCACACACAGCCCATACACAGCCCGCACACAGCCCGCACAGCCCAGACACAGCCCATACACAGCCCAGACACAGCACACACAGCCCAGACACAGCCCACACACAGCCCAGACACAGCACACACAGCCCAGACACAGCACACACAGCCCAGACACAGCCCACACACAGCCCACACACAGCCCGCACACAGCCCACACACAGCCCACACACAGCCCACACACAGCACACACAGCCCAGACACAGCACACACAGCCCAGACACAGCCCATACACAGCCCAGACACAGCACACACAGCCCAGACACAGCACACACAGCCCAGACACAGCACACACAGCCCACACACAGCTCAGACACAGCCCATACACAGCCCGCACACAGCCCACACACAGCCCACACACAGCCCAGACACAGCACACACAGCCCAGACACAGCCCACACACAGCCCAGACACAGCACACACAGCCCACACACAGCCCATACACAGCCCACACTCAGCCCACACACAGCCCACACACAGCCCACACACAGCCCATACACAGCCCGCACACAGCCCACACACAGCCCACACACAGCCCAGACACAGCACACACAGCCCAGACACAGCACACACAGCCCAGACACAGCCCATACACAGCCCAGACACAGCCCATACACAGCCCAGACACAGCACACACAGCCCAGACACAGCACACACAGCCCACACACAGCCCAGACACAGCCCATACACAGCCCGCACACAGCCCACACACAGCCCACACACAGCCCACACACAGCCCACACACAGCCCACACACAGCCCAGACACAGCCCACACACAGCCCACTCACAGCCCAGACACAGCACACACAGCCCACACACAGTCCATACACATCCCAGACACAGCTCACACACAGCCCATACACAGCCCACACACATCCCACACACAGCCCACACACAGCCCACACACAGCCCATACACAGCCCACACACAACCCACACACAGCCCACACACAGCCCACACACAGCCCACACACAGCCCACACACAGCCCATACACAGCCCGCACACAGCCCACACACAGCCCACACGCAGCCCAGACACAGCACACACAGCCCAGACACAGCACACACAGCCCAGACACAGCCCATACACAGCCCAGACACAGCACACACAGCCCAGACACAGCACACACAGCCCAGACACAGCCCACACACAGCCCAGACACAGCACACACAGCCCACACACAGCCCATACACAGCCCGCACACAGCCCGCACAGCCCAGACACAGCCCATACACAGCCCAGACACAGCACACACAGCCCAGACACAGCCCACACACAGCCCAGACACAGCACACACAGCCCAGACACAGCACACACAGCCCAGACACAGCCCACACACAGCCCAGACACAGCACACACAGCCCACACACAGCCCACACACAGCCCACACACGCCCACACACAGCCCACATACAGCCCCTACACAGCCCACACACGCCCACACACAGCCCACACACAGCCCATACACAGCCCGCACACAGCCCGCACACAGCCCAGACACAGCCACTGAGCCCTCTTCCATTACAACGGTTGGATTTTCTAATCAACCCCCAAGGGAACGTTTGAGAGAACCAATCGAAACCTGTCACACAATTTCTGAGAGAATATTTCATTAACAAATGGCCTCCGTTCCAGACCAGTGTGGTCACAGTTCCCCCTTCAGGCTGAGCGGATGGCAGGAGGAGAATATAACCAGGGAAATACACACAGTGAGGCTTTTTCAGGGGTACTGGACCGGACCTTAAACGCCTTTAACGTTCTATCTGAGAAAGATCCATGTGGACTGGACATTAGCCTGAGGCCTTGATGCACAACCTGTCTGTCTGCCCCTCCCCCCACATTACCTTAGACACCACTCCTATCTATCTATCTATCTATCTATCTGAGGTGATGCAATTGGCATTAATAACTATTAAGCAAATTCATTCCATTTCTATGGTCAGATGGTACCTTAGATGTAGGTGTTGAAAAAAGGGAGATATTCCTTAAGGACAATTCAAATAAATTGCTCTTAAAGACCAAAGTCACATCCAATCTAAAGAGTTGAGGCTGTTAAACGTCATCAGACTTCTCATCTCACTCAGATCGACATAAAGTATGTGTCCTGGACGGTTGTCAGCCTCTGCTTCTCTGTGCCTATAACTCAGAGTAACCCAGCAGTGGGGCAGGGCTGAGGCTGGCTGGGGCTGGGGATGAGGCTGGGGATGAAACTGGCTGGGGCTGAGACTGGCTGGGGATGAGACTGGGGATGAGGCTGGGGCTGAGGCTGGGGCTGAGGCTGGCTGGGGCTGAGGCTGGCTGGGGATGAGGCTGGGGCTGAGGCTGGGGCTGAGGCTGGCTGGGGATGAGTCTGGGGATGAGACTGGCTGGGGCTGAGGCTGGTGATGAAGCTGAGTGTGGCTGGGGCTGAGTCTGGCTGGGGTTGAGGCTGGGGATGAGACTGAGGATGAGACCGGGGATGAGACTGGGGATGAGGATGGGGATGAGGCTGGGGATGAGGCTGGGGATGAGGCTGGGGATGGGACTGGGGATGGGACTGGGGATGGGACTGAGGCTGGGGATGAGGCTGGGGCTGAGGCTGGGGATGAGACTGGGGATGAGGCTGGGGATGAGACTGGGGCTGAGACTAGGGCTGAGGCTGAGGATGAGACTGAGTCTGGTGCTGAGGCTGGGGATGAGACTGTGGATGAGGCTGGCTGGGGTTGAGGCTGGGGATGAGACTGAAGCTGGGGTTGAGGCTGGGGATGAGACTGAGGCTGGGGTTGAGGCTGGAGATGATAAGGAAGGAGTACACTCTTAGAACAAACGGCTCCAAAAGGGGTATTCGACTGTCCCTATAGGAGAACCCTTTGTGTAAAGGGTCCTACATGGAACCTAAAAGGGTTCTACTTGGAACCAAAAAGGGTTCTTCAAAGGGTCTACTACGGGGACAGCCGAAGAACCATTTGAGTTTCTAGACAGCAGTCTTTTTTCTAAGGGTGTGGAACTGCTATGCTACAGTGTGTATGTGGCCCTAAGGAAAAAAGAACAATGGCCATAGTCCATCACTGTCAGGCACCACCCAGGACCCAGGTCGCAGATCCCGGGACAGGAGCTGAATTAGAGAGCCTTCTTGGTCCCAGCAAACATCATTAGACAGAGAGACACTTAGTCATATGGCCAGAGGAAAATTAATTCATCATGGAGCGTTCCTCCATGATAGAGAGAGAGAGGGAGAGAGAGAGAGAGAGAGAGAGAGAGAGAGAGAGAGAGAGAGAGAGAGAGAGAGAGAGAGAGAGAGCTTCTGTGAGTGCAATGTTTACTGTTCATTTTTATTGTTTATTTCACTTTTGTATAATATCTACCTCACTTGCTTTGGCAATGGTAACACATGTTTCCCATGCCAATAAAGCCCCTTGAATTGAATTAAGAGAGACTGAAGATAGCATCATCTGTAATTCATTATTCTAGGCACAATTTGGTGTTCCTTCAGCTCTCATTTGAGACACTCGTTGGTAACAAGGCTGTAGGGACTGGTCTTTCATGCAAGTATTTGCAAGCTTTTTGTATCCTGTATTCCTGTTACCATAGAGACACGTGTTGCCATCAGCCTGTGCAGAGATTATTTACAAATCTTGAAGACAATGCAATGGTTGTAATGGTTTGAGTAACACCCATCTATCTATCTATCTATCTATCTATCTATCTATCTATCTATCTATCTATCTATCTATCTATCTATCTATCTATCTATCTATCTATCTATCTATCTATCTATCTATCTATCTATCTATCTATCTATCTATCTATCTATCTATCTATCTATCTATCTATCTATCTATCTATCTATCTATCTATCTATCTATCTATCTATCTATCTATCTATCTATCTATCTATCTATCTATCTATCTATCTATCTATCTATCTATCTATCTATCTATCTATCTATCTATCTATCTATCTATCTATCTATCTATCTATCTATCTATCTATCTATCTATCTATCTATCTATCTATCTATCTCTATGTTCACCTTGAACTCAGAGCATCTATCCATCCAATTCAATTCAATTCAAGGTTCTTTATTGGCATGGGAAACATGTGTTAACATTGCCAAAGCAAGTGAGGTAGATATTATACAAAAGTGAAATAAACAATACAAATTAACAGTAAACATTACACATACAGAAGTTTCAAAACAGTAAAGACATTACAAATGTCATATTATGTATATATACAGTGTTGCAATGATGTACAAATAGTTTAAGTACAAAAGGGAAAATAAATAAGCATAAATATGGGTTGTATTTATAATGGTGTTTGTTCTTCACTGGTTACCCTTTTCTCGTGGCAACAGGTCACAAATCTTGCTGCTGTGATGGCACACTGTGGAATTTCACCCAGTAGATATGGGAGTTTATCAAAATTGGATTTGTTTTCGAATTCTTTGTGGATCTGTGTAATCTGAGGGAAATATGTCTCTCTAATATGGTCATACATTGGGCAGGAGGTTAGGAAGTGCAGCTCAGTTTCCACCTCATTTTGGGCAGTGAGCACATAGCCGGTCTTCTCTTGAGAGCCATGTCTGTCTACGGCGGCCTTTCTCAATAGCAAGGCTATGCTCACTGAGTCTGAGTCTTTCCTTAAGTTTGGGTCAGCCACAGTGGTCAGGTATTCTGCCACTGTGTACTCTCTGTTTAGGGCCAAATAGCATTCTAGTTTGCTCTGTTTTTTTGTTAATTCTTTCCAATGTGTCAAGTAAATATCTTTTTGTTTTCTCATGATTTGGTTGGGTCTAATTGTGCTGCTGTCCTGGGGCTCTGTGGGGTGTGTTTGTGTTTGTGAACAGAGCCCCAGGACCAGCTTGCTTAGGGGACTCTTCTCCAGGTTCATCTCTCTGTAGGTGATGGCTTTGTTATGGAAGGTTTGGGAATCGCTTCCTTTTAGGTGGTTGTAGAATTTAACAGCTCTTTTCTGGATTTTGATCATTAGTGGGTATCGGCCTAATTCTTCTCTGCATGCATTATTTGGTGTTTTACGTTGTACACGGAGGATATGTTTGCACAATTCTGCATGCAGTGTCCATCCATCCATCCATCTCTCTCTCTCTCTCTCTCTCTCTCAATTCAATTCAATTCAATTCAATTCAATTCAATTCAATTCAAGGGCTTTATTGGCATGGGAAAAATCTGTTAACATTGCCAAAGCAAGTCTCTCTCTCTCTCTCTGTCTCTCTCTCTCTCTCTCTCTCTTCCTTCTCAATCTTCCTTCTCAATCTTCCTTCTCAATCTTCCTTGTCAACTCTGAAGTCTCTATACACCCACACTGCTTAGTACCTACAGCTTCTTGTTCTTTCAAATAATAATAATCATTTGTAAGGTGCATATATTTGTTCTATTTCACACATGTACCCGTGTGTATTAATACATGTGTGAAATGGAAATGTGTTTAAAAAAAAATCCAAACTCCCTCTGAGACATCCTTAGAGAGTAGGGTCACGTCCAGGGATCTGCCATTATTGACCGCGACCCAGGAGCAATCAGGGTTAAGTGCCTTGCTCACCTTGTCGACTCTGGGATTAAAACTAGTGACTTTTCGGTTACTGGCCCAACATGCTAAGCACTTCTATTTCTGTCTCATTCAGCTCTCAGGGGGACGTTTTTGTTTTGACTCACTTGCAACCTCCTCAGATGATTTCAGGCCGAAACTTATTAAACCAGATTTGCATCTCTGGTTTAATAAGTGGTTAGAAGTGGTTAGAGTCTATGGATTCTTCAATGACATTGGGCTGATTTCTGACGTGCTGTTCCTTCTTTTTCCGTAGTGTATTTCTGTATTGTTTTAGTGATTCACCACAGTGAAGGCGTAGACTCAGGTTTTCCGGGTCTCTATGTTTTTGGTTGGACAGCTTTCTCAATTTCTTTCTTAGATTTTTGCATTCTTCATCAAACCATTTTGTCATTGTTGTTAATTTTCTTCGGTTTTCTATTTGAGATTTTTAGATTTGATAGGGAAGCTCAGTGGTCAAATATATTGTTAAGATTTTCTACTGCCAAGTTTACACCTTCACTATAACAGTGGAACGTTTTATCCAGGAAATTGTCTAAAAGGGATTGAATTTGTTGTTTCCTAATTGTTTATGGTAGGATTCCAAACTGCATTCCTTCCATCTATAGCACCTCTCTGGGATAGGCGGGACAGTCGCATCCCACTTGGCCAATAGCAGAGCTCCAAATTCAAAAAAATACTATAAAAATCAAACATTCATTAAATTTGACGCGTTTGATCCAGAAAAACACAGCTTCCAATTTGCACAACGTCACTACAAAATATCTCAAACGTTACCAGTAAACTTTGCCAAAACATTTCAAACTACTTTTGTAATACAACTTTATGCATTTTTAAATGTTAATAATCGATCAAATTGAAGACGGGATCTGTTTTCAATACAGGAAGACAACAAACTCAAGCATGCCTTCTAGTCTTGCGCAACTATCAAACAGTACACATAACGTGGCACTTCTTCAAGATGTCCGCACTTCTTCATTACAAAAAGGAATAACCTCAGCCAATTTCTAAAGACTGGTGACATCCAGTGGAAGCGGTAGGAACTGCAAACAAGTCCCTTAGAAATCTGGTTTCCCAATGAAACCTCATTGAATAGACAGTGACCTAAAAAAAAAAAAAATCTGAATGGTTTGTCCTCGGGGTTTTGCCTGCTACATAAGTTCTGTTATACTCACAGACATGATTCAAACAGTTTTAGAAACTTCCGAGTGTTTTCTATCCAAATCTACTCATAATATGCATATCTTATATTCTGGTGATGAGTCGCAGGAAGTTGAATTTGGGCACGCTATTTATCCAAAAGTGAAAATGCTGCCCCCTATCCCGAAGTTTTAATGTTACTCAGTTCCTTTAGCTTTGATGCCTCATGATTGAGTATTGCTCTGCTCAGGTAGACTGTGATTTGGCTGTGGTCTGATATGGGTGTCAGTGGGCTGACTGTGAACGCTCTGAGAGACTCTGGGTTGAGGTCAGTGATAAAGTAGTCTACAGTACTACTGCCAAGAGATGAGCTATAGGTGACTCTACCATTGACTATGTACATACCCTGCGTGTGACAGAGCTGCAGGAGTTGTGACCCATTTTTGTTGGTTATGTTTTCATAGTTGTGCCTAGGGGGGCATATGGAGGGAATGCTGTCAGCTGCAGGCAGGTGTTTGTCGCCCTGTGTGCTGAGGGTGTCAGGTACTTGTCCGGTTCTGGCATTTAGGTCTCCACAGACTAGTACATGTCCCTGGGCCTGGAAATGATTGATTTCCCCCTCCAGGATGGAGAAGCTGTCTTCGTTAAATTATGGGGATTCTAGTGGGGGGATATACAGTGGGGCAAAAAAGTATTTAGTCAGCCACCAATTGTCTGAGTTCTCCCACTTAAAAAGATGAGAGAGGCCTGTAATTTTCATCACAGGTACACTTCAACTATGACAGACAAAATGAGAAAAGAAAATTTATTTGCAAATTATCACCTACAAACAAGCAAGATTTCTGGCTCTCACAGACCTGTAACTTATTCTTTAAGAGGCTCCTCTGTCCTCCACTCGTTACCTGTATTAATGGCACCTGTTTGAACTTGTTATCAGTATAAAAGACACCTGTCCACAACCTCAAACAGTCACACTCCAAACTCCACTATGGCCAAGATGTCAACATAACATGTCCCTGATTTAATATGTCCCTGATTTAATATTTCCCTGATTTAATATGTCCCTGATTTAACATGTCCCTGATTTAACATGTCCCTGATTTAACATGTCCCTGATTTAATTTGTCCCTGATATAATATGTCCCTGATTTAACATGTCCCTGATTTAACATGTCCCTGATTTAATATGTCCCTGATTTATCATGTCCCTGATTTAACATGTCCCTGATTTAACATGTCCCTGATTTTAATATGTCCCTGATTTAACATGTCCCTGATTTAACATGTCCCTGATTTAACATGTCCCTGATTTAATTTGTCCCTGATTTAATATGTCCCTGATTTAACATGTCCCTGATTTAACATGTCCCTGATTTAATATGTCCCTGATTTATCATGTCCCTGATTTAACATGTCACTGATTTAACATGTCCCTGATTTAATATGTCCCTGATTTAATATGTCCCTGATTTAACATGTCCCTGATTTAACATGTCCCTGATTTAATATGTCCCTGATTTATCATGTCCCTGA
>NC_034201.2:45366802-45387783 GCF_002021735.2 Oncorhynchus kisutch
AGTAGACCGGCGCCGAGCACCGCCCAAACAGGGATCGGTAGCGGCTAGTAGACCGGCTAGTAGACCGGCGACGCCGAGCACCGCCCAAACAGGGATCGGTAGTGGCTAGTAGACCGGCGACGCCGAGCACCGCCCAAACAGGGATCGGTAGTGGCTAGTAGACCGGCGACGCCGAGCACCGCCCAAACAGGGATCGGTAGTGGCTAGTAGACCGGCGCCGAGCACCGAGCACCGCCCAAACAGGGATCGGTAGTGGCTAGTAGACCGGCGCCGAGCACCGCCCAAACAGGGATCGGTAGCGGCTAGTAGACCGGCGCATAGCACCGCCCAAACAGGGATCAGTAGCGGCTAGTAGACCGGCGCCGAGCACCGCCCAAACAGGGATCGGTAGCGGCTAGTAGACCGGCGCCGAGCACCGCCCAAACAGGGATCGGTGGTGGCGAGTAAACCGGCGCCGAGCACCGCCCAAACAGGGATCGGTAGCGGCTAGTAGACCGGCGCCGAGCACCGCCCAAACAGGGATCGGTAGCGGCTAGTAGACCGGCGCCGAGCACCGCCCAAACAGGGATCGGTAGCGGCTAGTAGACCGGCGCCGAGCACCGCCCAAACAGGAATCGGTAGCGGCGAGTAAACCGGCGCCGAGCACCGCCCAAACAGGGAGAGGAGTTACCTTCGGTAGAAGTCGTGACAGATATTGATAAGGATATTGGTTTGGATATTGATAAGGATATTGATAAGGATATTGATAGGGATATTGGTAAGGATATTGGTAAGGATATTGATAAGGATATTGATAGGGATATTGGTAAGGATATCGATAAGGATATTGATAAGGATATTGATAGGGATATTGGTATGGATATCGGTAAGGATATTGGTAAGGATATTGATAGGGATATTGGTAAGGATATTGATAAGGATATTGATAAGGATATTGATAGGGATATTGGTAAGGATATTGGTAAGGATATTGATAAGGATATTGATAGGGATATTGGTAAGGATATTGGTAGGATATTGATAAGGATATTGGTAAGGATATTGGTAAGGATATTGGTAAGGATATTGGTAAGGATATTAGTAAGGATATGATAAGGATATTGATAGGGATATTGGTAAGGATATTGGTAAGGATATTGGTAAGGATATTGATAAGGATATTGGTAGGATATTGATAAGGATATTGATAGGGATATTGGTAAGGATATTGGTAAGGATATTGATAAGGATATTGGTAAGGATATTGGTAAGGATATTGGTAAGGATATTGATAAGGATATTGATAAGGATATTGATAGGGATATTGGTAAGGATATTGATAAGGATATTGATAAGGATATTGATAGGGATATTGGTAAGGATATTGATAAGGATATTGGTAAGGATATTGATAAGGATATTGATAGGGATATTGGTAAGGATATTGGTAAGGATATTGATAAGGATATTGGTAAGGATATTGATAAGGATATTGATAGGGATATTGGTAGGATATTGGTAAGGATATTGATAAGGATATTGATAAGGATATTGATAGGGAATTGGTGAGGATATTGATAAGGATATTGGTAAGGATATTGGTAAGGATATTGGTAAGGATATTGGTAAGGATATTGATAAGGATATTGATAGGGATATTGGTAAGGATATTGATAAGGATATTGATAAGGATATTGATAGGGATATTGGTAAGGATATTGGTAAGGATATTGATAAGGATATTGATAGGGATATTGGTAAGGATATTGGTAAGGATATTGGTAAGGATATTGGTAAGGATATTAGTAAGGATATTGATAAGGATATTGATAAGGATATTGATAGGGATATTGGTAAGGATATTGGTAAGGATATTGGTAAGGATATTGATAAGGAATATTGGTAAGGATATTGATAAGGATATTGATAGGGATATGGTAAGGATATTGGTAAGGATATTGATAAGGATATTGGTAAGGATATTGATAAGGATATTGATAGGGATATTGGTAAGGATATTGATAAGGATATTGATAAGGATATTGATAGGGATATTGGTGAGGATATTGGTAAGGATATTGGTAAGGATATTGGTAAGGATATTGGTAAGGATATTGGTAAGGATATTGATAAGGATATTGATAGGGATATTGGTAAGGATATTGATAAGGATATTGATAAGGATATTGATATGGATATTGGTAAGGATATTGGTAAGGAATATTGATAAGGATATTGATAGGGATATCGGTAAGGATATCGATAAGGATATTGATAAGGATATTGATAGGGATATTGGTAAGGATATCGGTAAGGATATTGGTAAGGATATTGATAGGGATATTGTAAGGATATTGATAAGGATATTGATAAGGATATGATAGGGATATTGGTAAGGATATTGATAAGGATATTGGTAAGGATATTGTAAGGATATTGATAGGGATATTGGTAAGGATATTGGTAAGGATATTGATAAGGATATTGGTAAGGATATTGGTAAGGATATTGGTAAGGATATTGGTAAGGATATTAGTAAGGATATTGATAAGGATATTGATAAGGATATTGATAGGGATATTGGTAAGGATATTGGTAAGGATATTGATAAGGATATTGGTAAGGATATTGATAAGGATATTGATAGGGATATTGATAAGGATATTGGTAAGGATATTGATAAGGATATTGGTAAGGGTATTGATAAGGATATTGATAGGGATATGGGTAAGGATATTGGTAAGGATATTGATAAGGATATTGGTAAGGATATTGATAAGGATATTGATAGGGATATTGGTAAGGATATTGGTAAGGATATTGATAAGGATATTGATAAGGATATTGATAGGGATATTGGTGAGGATATTGATAAAGATATTGGTGAGGATATTGATAAGGATGTTGATAAGGATGTTGATAGGGATATTGATAGGGATATGGTAAGGACATTGATAAGGATATTGGTAAGGATATTGATAAGGATATTGATAGGGATATTGGTAATGATATTGGTAAGGATATTGATAAGGATATTGATAAGGATATTGATAGGGATATTGGTGAGGATATTGATAAGATATTGGTGAGGATATTGATAAGGATGTTGATAAGGATGTTGATAGGGATATTGATAGGGATATTGGTAAGTATGGAGAGAATGGAGAGAGAGGAGGAGAAAGAGAATGGAGAGAGAGAAGGAGAAAGAGGATGGAGAGAGAGAAGGAGAAAGAGAATGGAGAGAAAGGAGGAGAAAGAGAATGGAGAGAAGGAGAAAGAGAATGGAGAGAGAAGGAGAAAGATAATAGAGAGAGAGAGAAGAAGAAAGAGAATGGAGAGAGAGAAGGAGAAAGAGAATGGAGAGAAGGAGAAAGAGAATGGAGAGAGAAGGAGAAAGAGAATAGAGAGAGAGAGAGAGAAGAAGAAAGAGAATGGAGAGAGAGAAGGAGAAAGAGAATGGAGAGAGAGAACGAGAAAGCGAATGGAGAGAGAGAAGGGAGAAAGAGAATGAAAAGAGAGGAGGAGAAAGAGAATGGAGAGAAGGAGAAAGAGAATGGAGAGAGAGAAGGAGAAAGAGAATGAAGAGAGAGAAGGAGAAAGAGAATGGAGAGAGAGAAGGAGAAAGAGAGCTCAGCCATAGAAAAATACTGCCCCAGGAATAGCTATTCTAAGAGCACATTTTCTTTATTTCTCTCTCTCTCTCTCTCTCTCTCTCTCTCTCTCTCTCTCTCTCTCTCTCTCTCTCTCGTCTCTCTCTCTCTCTCATTCTCTCTCTCTCTCTCTCTCTCTCTCTCTCTCTCTCTCTCTCTCTCCTCTGCTCTCCTCTCTCTCTCTCTCATTCCTCTCTCTCTCTCTCTCTCTCTCTCTCTCTCTCTCTCTCTCTCTCTTCTCTCTCTTCTCTCTCTCTCTCTCTCTCTCTCTCTCTTCTCTCTCTCTATCTCTCTCTCTCTATCTATCTTCTCTCTCTCTCTCTCTCTCCTCTCGATCTATATCTCTCTCTCATTCTCTCTCTCTTCTCTCCTCTCTCTCTCCTCTCATCTCTCTCTCTCTCCTCTCTCTCTCTCTCTCTCTTCTCTCTCTCATTCTCTCTCTCTCTCCTTCTTCTCTATCTCTTCTTCTCTCTCGCTTCTCTCTCTCTACATTCTCTCTCTCTCCTCGCTCTATCTCTCCTCTCTTCTCATGCTCTCTCTCTCTCTCTCTCCTCTCTCTCTCTGTCTCTCTCTCTCTCGCTCTCTTCTCTCTATCTCTCTCTATATCTCTCTCGCTCTTCTCTGTCTTTCTCATTCTCTGTCCTCTCTCGGGGGGCTCTAAAACTCATTCCTCTAATAACCATCCAAACATATATGGTAGCCTGCAACAACAAGAAAAAAGGAAGCCTGCTGACCCCAAATTGCTGAGCATCACTGTCCCCCCACACATCTCCAACACTTCACCCCTTCCTCCCACTTATAAAACCTCCCCTCTTTTGCCTCTCTATCCTCTACTCATACTTCTCCATATATCCACTCATTGCAGGTGTTGTCTATAGATGAAATAATGTAAGGTTAAGTAAGGGGAGAACAAGGTGGTGGGTGAGTCCCTAGAGTGGCCTCCCGTGAAACACTCTACTGTCTATGTCTGTTGGGGAATTGGAGGGGTGAGGGGAGCTTTTTTAACAATCCGAGGCGTTAGTGTTCCACCACTCACTATGTACAGTAACAACAGCTCAGCAGGTTGAGTTCTCTTTGGCTGGGGCTCCATTTTAAAGGATAGCACTGTATATTTCTCCAATTAGGAGAAAAGAGGGGAGGAGAAGGACGAGAGGGTTAATAAGCAGAACAGTATCAGGGAATGGTTGTGTCTGAGAATGGTGGGAGTCAAATAAATGAGTCCCACTAGAACACAGCAAGCCTCTATAGTCCCCATGGTGGGAGTCAAATAAACGAGTCCCACTAGAACACAACAAGCCTCTATAGTCCCCATGTTGGGAGTCAAATAAACGAGTCCCACTAGAACACAACAAGCCTATAGTCCCAATGTTGAGAGTCAAATAAACGAGTCCCCACTAGACACCAACAAGCCTATAGTCCCCATGTTGAGAGTCAAATAACGAGTCCCACTAGAACACAACAAGCCTATAGTCCCCATGGTGGGAGTCAAATAAATGAGTCCCACTAGAACACAACAAGCCTCTATAGTCCTCAGTCTGTTTTCTCTGGTGGAACAAACAACAAATCTGTGTCCCAAATGGCATCCTATTCCCTATTTAGTGTACTACTTTAGACCAGTGCCCTAGTCCCTATTTAGTGCACTACTTTAGACCAGTGCCTCTATTCCCTATTATAGTGCACTACTTTAGATCAGAGCCCCATTCCCTATATAGTACACTACTTTAGATCAGAGCCCTAGTACCTAGATAGTACACTACATTAGACCAGTGCTCTGTGTATTGTATTATACAGTGCCTTCCTAAACTATTAATGCACCTGGACTTAGTCCACAGTCTATTGTTACAGCCTGAATTCAAAATGGATTAAATCAAATGTTTTCTCTCACACACAATACCCCGTAATGACAAAGTAAAAACATGTTGTTGTTTTTATTTTAAATGTTAGGAAATAGATTTTTTGAAATTATACAGAAACATCTCATTTACATAAGTATTCACACCTCTGAGTCAATACTTTGTAGAAGCACCTTTGACAGCAATTGAGTCTTTCTGGGTAAGTCTGTAAGAGCTTTTTCCACACCTGGATTGAGCAACATTTGCCCATTATTCTTTTCAACATTCTTCAAGCTCTTTCCAATTGGTTGTTGATCATTGCTTGGCAACTATCTTCAGGTCTTGCCATAGATGTTGAAATAGATTTAAGTCAAAAGGACAAGGATATTGAACATTTTAATCTAGCTTACTGGATGAATAACCAAGTCAGAATCATTTTTTCCTACATAATATAGTTACAGCAGATCCCCGTATTGTATGAGGACACTTTTAGATGTGCCTTTAGAGGTCATGCAATTCAATGCTCATCTTTTGTTAAGGGATTTTTTTTAATCAATAATGACTAATTATCTATACATTTCAATCAGGACTGACTAATCAGAATACTATTATGTTACTGTATAGATGTATGAATTTTCTTTTAATCTTAGTACTGAATATAATGTGTGTAAATATAATCAAGAATTAGAACAATGACTGTCTGTGCCTTGGTAGAAATGAATGAACTTATCGTCAGACTGGCTAGAATGCTTATCTACACAGGAGGACCTTGGCTCGGTCATAAATTATATTAAATTGGTGGGAGACGATGTGGGAAGGCTTGAGATACTGCCTTTGTACCAGGGTGGGAGAAGAGACGGGACAGTTCGAAAACTAATGACGTCATTTTCAGTTTATAACCTGTTGTAAACTGTATCATGTTCAGTACTCTCGTGAATAAACGCTGCTGGTTGGTTTTGAGACTGGTCTCTGTCCATTTTATACAAATAAGGATCTTACAAATTCTTAGGAGTGGACAGAGTGTTGAATTGAATTAGTTGAATAAAACATAAAGGAATTTAATTCCTGTAACATCTTTAAAACAAAAACTAACTACAGATAGATAGTAACAAATACTGTAACAAAGAGACACACAATAAGAAATGGAGGAACTTTCTCAAGAAAGATCAAGTGTAATCTATTATTTAAAAAATATGGGTGAAAATGCACCGAATAATATTTTTTATTTCCAACATAGAAATTGTATCTAAAATAATTGACAGAAACTTGTTATCAAATGACAGAGTCATCCATGATTCACGAAACCAATGTTTTTTTTTTTTTGGAAAGAGGAAGCTAACGTACTTTAAGCATGTTTTCATTTCAGTCTCCTCCGTCTCCACTAACTGCAGTTCATTTGTCCGGTTCTTCTTCTTCTTCTATTAATAGTCTAAAAAGAGGGGGAAATAATAGCTATTGTTGGCTGACTAATCACCATGGCAACAGTAGTGTGAACATTCTGTACAGTACGAAGGACTTTTGTGTAGTCAGTGTGTTGTCAGTCAAGCGTTGAGGAATGAGCCTATATCCCCTTTAATTGATCTGTTTTTAGAGATGTGTTTAGGTCAATCTGAGAGGTTTCTCTCTCTCTCTCTTCTCTCTCTCTCTCCCTCTCTCTCTCTCTCTCTCTCTCTTCTCTCCCCTCTCTCTCTCTCTCTCTCTCTCTCTCTCTCTCTCTCTCTCTCTCTCTTCTCTCTCTCTCTCTCTCTCTCCTCTCTCTCTCTCTCTCTCTCTCTCTGTAGGTCGACGTCTGGTCATAGGAGAAAGAGGAGATACAGGTGGGTATGCAGATAAATATGACACATTTTGCACATCATATGTAGCCTTACATTCAGACTCAGTGAATGTAACTAGGCTAATGCTTGTTACATTACATACACAGCATTCATACCCCTTGACTTATTTCACAGCCTGAATTCAAAATGGATTACATAAACAAAATTGTATTTATTAATTTATTTGAAAATGAAAAACAGAAATATCTAAAAAATCACATGCTTTGAAACTCCAAATTGAACTCAGGTGCATCCAATGTTCTTTTGATCATCCTTGAGATGTCACGACAACTTGGAGTTCACCTGTGGGCCAATTCAATTGAGGTATTGTGTGTAGATGCGTGAGGGAGAGAAAAAAATATTTCATCCATTTTGAATTCATGTTGTAAATACAATAAAATGTGTAAAAAGTCAATGGTTGATGAATACTTTCCGAATGTACTGTACCCTTTTAACCTGCTTAATGAAAATACACCAAACTGTTTCCTTTTACAGATCGGGTAGCCCGAAGAACAAACAGAAAGACAAAACCAGAAAGAGGTAAGGATCCCTCTTTAAAAAAAATATATAATCCAACCTACAATAATGGACACGTCTGACTGTTAGGTTAGATGTTCCGTAGACTTAACCCCTTACACTCATGGAAATATAGGTCTATATGGATAGGGCCAAATTGAAATGTTTCTAACAGAAGAACCATAAGAAGCATATGCACGACTATGGTTAAGAAAACACTATGGACATTATGGGGAAATGATCAGACCAAAAGGTGAGGACACATCAGTTCACCTGACACAAGACTGAATCCAAAACATCACAATGTTGAATTCATATGAATTTGACATTTCCTGTATTTTTCACAACATTTTGTCAATAATGAAATGTGAAAATACTTTGGATATATTCAGTAACATAATACGAATATTGAATGAAATGTTGAAGTAGGTGCAATATAATACAAATCTATGACAAGGGTTTCAGTGAACGGTCTAACTGGTGTTGCTAAGTGACCAGACACCTCTCCAAACTGTGGGTTTGAGTGAGAGGTCTAACTGGTGTTGCTAAGTGACCAGACACCTCTCCAAACTGTGGGTTTCAGTGAACGGTCTAACTGGTGTTGCTATGTGACCAGACACCTCTCCAAACTGTGGGTTTCAGTGAACAGTATAACTGGTGTTGCTAAGTGACCAGACACCTCTCCAAACTGTGGGTTTGAGTGAGAGGTCTAACTGGTGTTGCTAAGTGACCAAACACCTCTCCAAACTGTGAGTTTGAGTGAGCGGTCTAACTGGTGTTGCTACGTGACTAAACACCTCTCCAAACTGTGAGTTTGAGTGAGCAGTCTAACTGGTGTTGCTAAGTGACCAAACACCTCTCCAAACTGTGAGTTTGAGTGAGCGGTCTAACTGGTGTTGCTAAGTGACCAAACACCTCTCCAAACTGTGGGTTTGAGTTAGAACTCTAACTGGTGTTGCTAAGTGACTAAACACCTCTCCAAACCGTGGGTTTGAGTGAGCGGTTTAACTGGTGTTGCTAAGTGACTAAACACCTCTCCAAACTGTGAGTTTGAGTGAGCGGTCTAACTGGTGTTGCTAAGTGACCAAACACCTCTCCAAACCGTGGGTTTGAGTGAGCGGTCTAACTGGTGTTGCTAAGTGACCAAACACCTCTCCAAACTGTGGGTTTGAGTTAGAACTCTAACTGGTGTTGCTAAGTGACTAAACACCTCTCCAAACCGTGGGTTTGAGTGAGCGGTTTAACTGGTGTTGCTAAGTGACTAAACACCTCTCCAAACTGTGGGTTTGAGTGAGCGGTCTAACTGGTGTTGCTAAGTGACTAAACACCTCTCCAAACTGTGGGTTTGAGTGAGCGGTCTAACTGGTGTTGCTAAGTGACTAAACACCTCTCCAAACTGTGGGTTTGAGTGAGCAGTCTAACTGGTGTTGCTAAGTGACTAAACACCTCTCCAAACTGTCGGTTTGAGTGAGCGGTCTAACTGGTGTTGCTAAGTGACTAAACACCTCTCCAAACTGTGGGTTTGAGTGAGCAGTCTAACTGGTGTTGCTAAGTGACTAAACACCTCTCCAAACTGTGGGTTTGAGTGAGCGGTCTAACTGGTGTTGCTAAGTGACCAAACACCTCTCCAAACTGTGAGTTTGAGTGAGCGGTCTAACTGGTGTTGCTAAGTGACCAAACACCTCTCCAAACTGTGGGTTTGAGTTAGAACTCTAACTGGTGTTGCTAAGTGACTAAACACCTCTCCAAACCGTGGGTTTGAGTGAGCGGTTTAACTGGTGTTGCTAAGTGACTAAACACCTCTCCAAACTGTGAGTTTGAGTGAGCGGTCTAACTGGTGTTGCTAAGTGACCAAACACCTCTCCAAACCGTGGGTTTGAGTGAGCGGTCTAACTGGTGTTGCTAAGTGACCAAACACCTCTCCAAACTGTGGGTTTGAGTTAGAACTCTAACTGGTGTTGCTAAGTGACTAAACACCTCTCCAAACCGTGGGTTTGAGTGAGCGGTTTAACTGGTGTTGCTAAGTGACTAAACACCTCTCCAAACTGTGGGTTTGAGTGAGCGGTCTAACTGGTGTTGCTAAGTGACTAAACACCTCTCCAAACTGTCGGTTTGAGTGAGCAGTCTAACTGGTGTTGCTAAGTGACTAAACACCTCTCCAAACCGTGGGTTTGAGTGAGCGGTCTAACTGGTGTTGCTAAGTGACTAAACACCTCTCCAAACCGTGGGTTTGAGTGAGCGGTCTAACTGGTGTTGCTAAGTGACCAAACACCTCTCCAAACTGTGGGTTTGAGTGAGCGGTTTAACTGGTGTTGCTAAGTGACTAAACACCTCTCCAAACTGTGGGTTTGAGTGAGCGGTCTAACTGGTGTTGCTAAGTGACTAAACACCTCTCCAAACTGTGGGTTTGAGTGAGCAGTCTAACCGGTGTTGCTAAGTGACTAAACACCTCTCCAAACTGTGGGTTTGAGTGAGCGGTCTAACTGGTGTTGCTAAGTGACTAAACACCTTTCCAAACTGTGGGTTTGAGTGAGCGGTCTAACTGGTCTTGCTAAGTGACCAAACAACTCTCCAAACTGTGAGTTTGAGTGAGCGGTCTAACTGGTGTTGCTAAGTGACTAAACACCTTTCCAAACTGTGGGTTTGAGTGAGCGGTCTAACTGGTGTTGCTAAGTGACCAAACACCTCTCCAAACTGTGAGTTTGAGTGAGCGGTCTAACTGGTGTTGCTAAGTGACCAAACACCTCTCCAAACTGTGGGTTTGAGTGAGCGGTCTAACTGGTGTTGCTAAGTGACCAAACACCTCTCCAAACTGTGGGTTTGAGTGAGCGGTCTAACTGGTCTTGCTAAGTGACCAAACACCTCTCCAAACTGTGAGTTTGAGTGAGCGGTCTAACTGGTGTTGCTAAGTGACCAAACACCTCTCCAAACTGTGGGTTTGAGTTAGAACTCTAACTGGTGTTGCTAAGTGACCAAACACCTCTCCAAACTGTGGGTTTGAGTTAGAACTCTAACTGGTGTTGCTAAGTGACCAAACACCTCTCCAAACTGTGGGTTTGAGTTAGAACTCTAACTGGTGTTGCTAAGTGACCAAACACCTCTCCAAACTGTGCATATTTCCTAAGTAATTTCAATGCACTTGATTATAAAACAAATATATATACAGATATATTTTTGATAACGAAGAAATGTGCAAACTAGGTCTCTTTTCCAAATGTGCTCTGTATGATACAACATAAAAATACACATTATACACAGCATTTACAGTACCAGTCAAAGGTTTGGACACATCTATGTCATTCAAGGGTTTTATTTATTTTGTACTATTTTCTACATTATAGAATAATAGTGAAGAAATCAAATCTATGAAATAACACATATGGAATCATGTAGTAACCAAAAAAGTGTGAAACAAATCAGAATATATTTTACATTCTTCAAATTAGCCACCCTTTGCCTTGATGACAGCTTTGCATACTCTTGGCATTCTCTCAACCAGCTTCCCCTGGAATGCTTTTCCAGCAGTCTTGAAGGAGTTCCCATTTATTGGCTGCTTTTCCTTCATTCTCCTTCACCTCATTTGGGATGAGGTCGGGTGATTGTTGAGGCCAGGTCATCTGATGCAGCACTCCATCTCTCTCCTTCATGGTCAAATATCCCTTACACAGCCTGGAGGTGTGTTGGGTCATTGTCCTGTTGAAAAACAGATTATAGTCCCACTTAGCGCAAACCAGATGGGATGGCATTCTGCAGCGATTCCGCATATCATCCGCATATAGATGAAGTTTTTAAGTTTTTTTTACAGATTGACCAATGGTGTTTATATAAAATCGAACCCTGTGGTACATCTTTATTCACGTCAACAAACTCGGGCTTAACCCCATCCAGTCACGATGGCCTGAGTTCTGTCACTAAGATAATGATGAAACCATGAACAGAGCTCAGGCCTTTCAGAGGACAAGTTATTCAATAAAATAACATGATCAACAGAATCAAAAGATTTTGACAAGTCCACAAACAAAGCGATACATTTCATTTGAGTGTCTAAAGATAATTAACAACTAACGTGGTTGCTGTAATAGTGCTATGACCATGTGACTCAAGGAAAGAGCCTTCAACTATAAGGTGTTTTTAACTCTCCTAGTTTTCTCATTGAGGAACTGAAGGAAGCTTGTCGTTTTTTGTTTGGAACACAGCCCTGCGTCCGCACCATTACACAATTATTTTTTATTTTACCTTTATTTAACTAGGCAAGTCAGTTAAAGAACAAATTCTTATTTTCAATGACGGCCTAGGAACAGTGGGTTAACTGCCTGTTCAGGGGCAGAATGACAGATTTGTACCTTGTCAGCTCGGGGATTTGAAATAGTCCAACGCTCTAACCACTAGGCTACCCTGCCGCTCCAATTACTGTTGTTGTTTAGGCAATCCAAAAACGGTCCATTATAAATCACAATCTGGTTCAAGTGGGCATCACTTGAAAGCTTCTTCTATTGCCAACATGGCGAGCTATTGCCAACATGGCGAGCTATTGCCAACATGGCTAGCTATTGCCAACATGGCAAGCTATTGCCTACACGGCTAGCTATTGCCTACACGGTTAGCTAAGTTCTATAATGTGATCTTGCAGTGTTAGTCTTTGTATTTTGGGCATAGAATGGAGTCCTCATGAGTGCATTCAAGAGCGTTTTCCGTGGCACATTTTCTTCACAATACGACAAACATAGACGCGTGTCATCTTTGTAACGGTGGCTCAAACATAGCGATCAAAAACATTGATACTGTAAATGTACATATGTTTTCAAATATGGAAATGTGAAGTGCAGGGTGTGGTTTGCTTGAAATGACATCGAAGAGGTATTTAGTATAAAATGCTAATGGCTCATCTTTTAGAACACCGACTCCTCTCGATTTAATTTACAGCATTTCTCTCACTCAGGCAACAACAAATGTGCAAAAGTTTCCCAATTAGTGGGAGGGAAGGGGGCGTAACAGCTGTCGGTTTAAAACCCAGACAGCGCTGTGAACCATATTGTGATGCATGTCACAAGCTTGAATGTGATATGATCTCAGTCTGTTTCATTGAGCACGGTAACATGCACACAATAATGTAATTATAGACAGATTAATATAATATCTTGTTTAAAAAAAAAAGATAACATGCTTTGCAAGAAGAACAATAGCCATAATAATCATGTTTACATGGACATATCTGAAATCAGACTACCTGATGGGATTTTTGATAAATGCAGGAAATCGCCAATCAAAATAAACATTCTACCACAGTGACCACTCTACCAAAGTGACCACTCTACCACAGTGACCAGTCCACCACAGTGACCAGTCCACCACAGTGACCAGTCTACCACAGTGACCAGTCTACCAAAGTGACCACTCTACCACAGTGACCAGTCCACCACAGTGACCAGTCCACCACAGTGACCAGTCTACCACAGTGACCAGTCTACCAAAGTGACCACTCTACCACAGTGACCAGTCCACCACAGTGACCAGTCCACCACAGTGACCAGTCTACCACAGTGACCAGTCTACCAAAGTGACCATTCTACCACAGTGACCAGTCCACCACAGTGACCAGTCTACCACAGTGACCAGTCCACCACAGTGACCAGTCCACCACAGTGACCAGTCCACCACAGTGACCAGTCTACCACACTGACCAGTCCACCACAGTGACCAGTCCACCACACTGACCATTCTACCACAGTGACCAGTCCACCACAGTGACCAGTCCACCAAAGTGACCAGTCCACCACAGTGACCAGTCCACCACAGTGACCAGTCCACCACAGTGACCAGTCCACCGCAGTGACCAGTCTACCACAGTGATCATGTTATTTGCGTGTGTGTGTGTCTGTATATGTGTTTGTGCGTGTTTGTGTGTCTGTCTAAATGCTTGTGTGCTTGTGTGTGTGTGTCTGTCCAAATGCTTGTGTGCTTGTGTGTGTGTGTGTGTGCGTGTGTGTGTGTGTGTGCGAGTCTGTATTTATATATATATGTGTGTGTCCAACAGGTCCCCATTAGAGTCCCCCAGTAGGACGTCTCAGCGTAGAGGCAGCTGCTGTAGCTCCCACAGTGCGTCACTCTCCTCCACAGGCCACAGCCCCTCCAAGTCCCTCGGCAGGTAGGGACCCCCCCCATGGTGGCTCCCAACCCCACCCTTAGATACATGCTTTTAATCAGACTCCTTTTGGTCTACTGATGTATCGACACATAAGGTTTGCAACAGTTTTGCTAGACATGTGTGATTCTTATATGGTCAGAATGAAAATATTATGACTGACTTGAACATGTTTAAATGGTTATACACTATATACTCTAGAGTCTATAACTGCCTATAGCTAGTACAAAATACAGTAGCAGTCAAACGTTTGGACCAATATGGCCGACTGGTGGCTTCAAAGCCAATCACTGGCTAATACATAGCATCAGCAATCCAGGGTTTATATACAGTACTAGTCAAAAGTTTGGAAACACCTACTCATTCAAGGGTTTTTCTTTATTTTTTACTATTATCTACATTGTAGAATAATAATGAAGACATTAAAACTATGAAATAAATGTTCATGTAGAACCCCCCCCCCCCCCCCCCCCCCCCAAAAAAATATATTTTATATTTGAGAGTCTTCAAAGTAGCCACCCTTTGCCTTGATGACAGCTTTGTACACTCTGGGCATTCTCTCAACCAGCTTTACAACGTTTCATTTCAATTAACAGGTGTGCCTTCTTAAAAGTTCATTTGTGGAATTTCTTTCCTTCTTAATGCGTTTGAGCCAATCAGTTGTGTTGTGACAAGGTAGGGGTGGGTGTACAGAAGATAGGCCTATTTGGTAAAAGACCAAGTCCATATTATAGCAAGAGCAGCTCAATAATCAAAGAGAAATGACAGTCCATTACTTTAAGACATGAAGGACAGTCAATTTGGAAAATTTCTTCAAGTACAGTCGCAAAAACCATCAAGCGCTATGATGAAACTGGCTCTCATGAGGACCGCCACAGGAAAGGAAGACCCAGAGTTACCTCTGCTGCAGAGGAGAGGATAAGTTCATTAGAGTTACCAGCCTCAGAAATTGTAGGCCAAATAAATGGTTCAGAGTTCAAGTAACAGACACATCTCAACATCAACTGTTCAGATGAGACTGCGTGAGTCAGGCCTTCATGGTCGGATTTCTGCAAAGAAACCACTACTAAAGGACACCAATAAGAAGAAGAGACTTGCTTGGGCCAAGAAACATGAGCAATGGACATTAGACCGGTGGAAATCTGTCCAAGGTGAGTCCAAGGTTGAGATTTTTGGTTCCAACCACCGTGTCTTTGTGAGACACAGAGTAGGTGAATGGATGATCTCCACATGTGTGGTTCCCACCATGAAGCATGGAGGAGGAGGTGTGATGGTGCTTTGCTGGTGACACTGTCTGTGATTTATTTAGAATTCAAGGCACACTTAACCAGCATGGATACCACAGCATTCTGCAGCGATACGCCATCTCATCTGGTTTGCGCTTATTGGGACTATCAGTTGTTTTTCAACAGGACAATGACTCAACACACCTCTAGGCTGTGTAAGGGCTATTTGACCAAGAAGAAGAGTGACGGAGTGCTGCATCAGATGACCTGGCCTCCACAATCACCCGACCTCAACCCAATTGAGATGGTTTGGGATGAGTTGGACCGCAGAGTGAAAGAAAATCAGCCAACAAGTGCTCAGCATATGTGGGAACTCCTTCAAGACTGCTGGAAAAGCATTCAAATCAAATCAAATCAAATGTATTTATATAGCCCTTCGTACATCAGCTGATATCTCAAAGTGCTGTACAGAAACCCAGCCTAAAACCCCAAACAGCAAGCAATGCAGGTGTAGAAGCACGGTGGCTAGGAAAAACTCCCTAGAAAGGCCAAAACCTAGGAAGAAACCTAGAGAGGAACCAGGCTATGTGGGGTGGCCAGTCCTCTTCTGGCTGTGCCGGGTGGAGATTATAACAAAACATGGCCAAGATGTTCAAATGTTCATAAATGATCAGCAAGTTCGAATAATAAGAAGGCAGAACAGTTGAAACTGGAGCAGCAGCATGGCCAGGTGGACTGGGGACAGCAAGGAGTCATCATGTCAGGTAATCCTGGGGCATGGTCCTAGGGCTCAGGTCCTCCGAGAGAGAGAAAGAAAGAGAGAAGGAGAGAATTAGAGAACGCACACTTAGATTCACACAGGACACTGAATAGGACAGGAGAAGTACTCCAGATATAACAAACTGACCCCAGCCCCCCGACACAAACTACTGCAGCATAAATACTGGAGGCTGAGACAGGGGGGGGCAGGAGACACTGTGGACCCATCCGAGGACACCCCCGGACAGGGCCAAACAGGAAGGATATAACCCCACCCACTTTGCCAAAGCACAGCCCCCACACCACTAGAGGGATATCTTCAACCACCAGCTTACCATCCTGAGACAGGGCCGAGTATAGCCCAAAGTATAGCATTCCAGGTGAAGCTGGTTGAGAGAATGCCAAGAGTACACAAGCTAAAGGGTGGCTACTTTGAAGAATCTCATATATGGCCTTATTTTGATTTGTGTAACACTTTATTGTTTGATGTCTTCACTATTATTCTACAATGTAGAAAACACAAGTAAAACCCTTGAATGAGTAGGTGTGTCCAAACCTTTGACTGGTACTGTACTCTTGAGTCTAAGTAATTTCAGCAGGTTTGTTCAGTACTCTTTACAGTTTGTACTATTTATTAAAGGTCCAATGCAGCCGTTTTTATCTCATATATCAAATCATTTCTGGGTAACAATGAAGTACCTTACTGTGATTGGTTCCCCCCCCAAAAAAAGCTTCTTATCAAAGAGCAATTTAAACTGGAAAAACTGAAATTAGTTGTTATTGGCCGAGAGGTTTAGGACTCTCTTTCTTATTGGTCTATTAACCAATTTATCGCCTGGTGTCACCAGGCAGGCCAAAACTCCATCCCTCCAAAACAGGCTGAAATTCCAGGCCGTCTTTTCAAAAAGCTCTTACATTAAAAGGGCATTTTCATCATTTTCACAAAAATATTTCAACTTCACAGTGTTGAAGTATATATATATATATATATGACAGGGAAAGCACATTTTTTGACTGCACTGGGCCTTTACACTGTACTGTACAATATTATAGCATTGCGGCCGGTTTGTTCAAGTACTCCTGTCTGTCTGTCTTTCCAGGCCCAACTCCAAGCACAAGACAGAAGGACACGAGGCCTGTGTGAGCCCGTCCCCATCTCCCGGTCCTGACGGTCCTGTCACGTGGCACAACGGGCACCACCACCACCGCGACCGCGGCTGCAACGGCAAGGCGGGCAGACTCAACAGCCACGCGGTCGAGGAGGACAAGGAGCTAGATGTACGTAGTCTCCTCTATCTCCCCCTCCCCTCCCCCTCACTAATCCCTGTCCTACCTTCTAAACTACACTCAAATGTAGGAATAGCTACACACAGGAATAGCTACACACAGGAATAACTACACACAGGAATAGCTACACACAGGAATAACTACACACAGGAATAACTACACACAGGAATAGCAACACACAGGAATAACTAAACCCAGGAATAACTACAAACAGGAATAACTACACACAGGAATAACTACACACAGGAATAACCAAGCACAGGAATAACCAAGCACAGGAGTAACTAAACAGAAGAATAGTGTGGAGGATAGATAGCATGTCGATAGGAGAGGGAGACAGTGTGGAGGATAGATACCATGTCGATAGGAGAGGGAGACAGTATGGAGGATAGATACCATGTCTATAGGAGAGGGAGACAGTATGGAGGATAGATACCATGTTGATAGGAGGTGACAGTGTGGAGGATAGATACCATGTTGATAGGAGGAGACAGTGTGGAGGATAGATACCATGTTGATAGGAGGAGACAGTGTGGAGGATAGATACCATGTTGATAGGAGGAGACAGTGTGGAGGATAGATACCATGTTGATAGGAGGAGACAGTGTGGAGGATAGATACCATGTTGATAGGAGGAGACAGTGTGGAGGATAGATACCATGTTGATAGGAGGAGACAGTGTGGAGAATACTATTTGAGTGTAGTTTAGAGGGTACGGCAGGGATTAGGGAGGGGGAGGGCAGGGGGAGATAGAGGAGACTATTTAGGAGACTACGTACGTCTTGATCCTTGTCTCCCTCGGCCACGTGGCTGTGGTTGAGTCTGCCCGCGTTGCCGTTGCAGCCGCGGTCACGGTGATGGTGCCCATTGTGACACGTGCAGTTATTCCTGTGTTCAGTTATTCCTGTGTTTAGTTATTCCTGGGTTTAGTTATTCCTGTGTTTAGTTATTCCTGGGTTTAGTTATTCCTGGGTTTGGTTATTCCTGGGGTTAGTTATTCCTGGGTTTAGTTATTCCTGGGTTTAGTTATTCCTGGGTTTAGTTATTCCTGGGTTTAGTTATTCCTGTGTTTAGTTATTCCTGGGTTTAGTTATTCCTGTGTTTAGTTATTCCTGTGTTTAGTTATTCCTGTGTTTAGTTATTCCTTGGTTTAGTTATTCCTGGGTTTAGTTATTCCTGGGTTTAGTTATTCCTGGGTTAGGTTATTCCTGGGTTTAGTTATTCCTGGGTTTAGTTATTCCTGGGTTTAGTTATTCCTGGGTTTACAGGCTAGTTTTTTTGACTCTGTAAATCTATCTGTCCAATCTGTCTCTACATTCTTGCTGCCACCGCTCACCCCTGGCTTTACTTGGAGGTTCATACCATCTCAACATTCCTTAGATGTAACTGGTTAGATAGCAGCGAGAGGAGGCGAGGGATGGATGTTTGAATCACAGGTTATATAACCATGACTTAACCATCCTCACTGCGGTGCCGAGACAGCACAAACAGATCTGGGACCTGGCGTTTTCAGAAAGACAAACTAAATACTCACTATGATCCCATCCATCTCTAAGCATTTGCATAGCACATGTGCAGTACTACTTTACTTACCCGAGCTCTAAGTAGTACATTATATAAGGGATAGGGTTCCATTGGGGCGGAGCCTCAAGCACCCAGGATTCTCTAATGAGCTGGATAAACTATTTGGTTTCTTTTAAGGCTGCACACTCCTGCAGCGCTTCTCACTTCTGAATCTTGTTATCAAGGGAAAGAAAACCACTGAAATACTTTAAAAGTGGTATTTTGCCACAGCTCCCTCAAATGAAACAAATAGGAAAGAGGAGAAGGTTTATGTAAAAGAAGAAGAAGAAGAAGGCCCTGTTTAATTTCTTTGATGTGGTGCAGAGTACGCTCGTTTAGGCATTTTGAGGAAATATTTTAGTCTTTTGATCATGCAGATAGTAATGCTTGATAACAGCCGTCAATTTATACCATCTGTAGCTGACTAATCTAAACTATCAAAGATGGATGTAGTAACGTAAGGCTTTAACGATGCTATTTCTACATCTGAACTGAACCAACTCTCGATTTTTATTGTCATATGGAAATTCTATGATCTGGCCTGCCGGATTATTATGGGGATTTTTATCTGAGCCTAATTTATACAATTTCCAATGCTTTTTACGACACGTGATTGGTTTAAATTTGGTTACAGGTTCAGCTCTAGTGCCACCTTAGACAGTACGGTCATTGGAGTAGGCTAGACAGAACATGGATGGGATTGGTCAGAATAGATTGAGTGACAGACGGAGAAGTCCTTCCCCTTTACTGGTACAGTAGCAACAATTATAGATGTAGAAAAAAAAACGTTTGTCTAGAATTGCTGTTTTATTTTTTTTATTGAAGCTAGTCAGACCAGTTTTCTAGTTTTACTCAGAACAGATTTTGACGTTCGTATTCCTCCCTAACTGTCCCCTTTTGGAAGTGTTTTTAAAACGCTTTATAGTGATCTGTCTATAGAAGAACACACAGATTGACAGACTGGTTTTAATGTTTTGTTATAAATCTGCCGGTTATAGATCATTAGATCTTGGGTAACGTTTTCATTTTTAAAATCTTAAACTGAATCTAACTGTCAGTTTGCTCTGCTAATGACGACAGACGTCATTTAGATCGAAGGCTAAAGTCATTACTGTTTCACTTTCACTGCTTACTAAGCAACTAAATGGGGTGTAGATTAGAAAAGCCTCCAAAAATATTATTATTACAGATTACAGTATTACAGATGATACTATCTCCTCTCTCTATATATCTATATCTCTCTGTCTCTGCCTGTCTCTATATATATCTCTCTGTCTCTGTCTCTGCCTGTCTCTATATATATCTCTCTGTCTCTGTCTCTGCCTGTCTCTATATATATCTCCTCCTCTCTATATATCTCTCTGTCTCTCTATATATCTCTCTGTCTCTCTCTCTCTCTCCTCCTCTCTATATATCTCTGCCCCTCTCTATATATCTCTCTGTCTCTCTCTGTCTCTCTATATATCTCTGCCCCTCTCTATATATCTCTCTGTCTCTCTCTGTCTCTCTATATATCTCTGCCCCTCTCTATATATCTCTCTGTCTCTCTCTGTCTCTCTATATATCTCTGCCCCTCTCTATATATCTCTATATATCTCTCTGTCTCTCTCTGTCTCTCTATATATCTCTGCCCCTCTCTATATATCTCTCTGTCTCTCTCTGTCTCTCTATATATCTCTGCCCCTCTCTATATATCTCTATATATCTCTCTGTCTCTCTCTGTCTCTCTCTGTCTCTCTCTCTCTCTCTGTCTCTCTCTGTCTCTCTCCTCCTCTCTATATATCTCTGCCTCTCTCTATATATCTCCTCCTCTCTATATATCTCTCTGTCTCTCTCTCTCTGTCTCTCTATATATCTCCTCCTCTCTATATATATCCTCCTCTCTCTCTCTCTCTGTCTCTCTATATATCTCTCTGTCTCTCTGCCTCTATATATCTCTGCCTCTCTATATCTCTCTGCCTCTCTCTCTCCTCTCTCTCTATATATCTCTCTGCCCCTCTCTATATATCTCTGCCCCTCTCTATATATCTCTCTGTCTCTCTCTATATCTCTCTGTCTCTCTATATATCTCTCTGTCTCTCTATATATCTCTGCCCCTCTCTATATATCTCTATATATCTCCTCCTCTCTATATCTCTGCCCCTCTCTCTCTGTCTCTGCCTCTCTATATATCTCTCTGTCTCTCTATATATCTCTCTCTCTCTCTCTCTCTC
>NC_034201.2:45387883-45486288 GCF_002021735.2 Oncorhynchus kisutch
TTTTCCTTTTATCAGTTATATTTTGCTTTTAAGATTTTGATTAGTTAGAGTTGAATGTTTTTTTAAACTTGAATTCTGAATTCAGTCCAGTATCCTGCCCAATTTGAAGATTTTGATTAGTTAGAGTTGAATGTTTTTTTAAACTTGAATTCTGAATTCAGTCCAGTATCCTGCCCAATCTGAAGCAGGTCCGTTTCGTTCTGTTTTGGTTCCTGTTTGTCCAGCATCTCTCCGTTCTCTTGGTGAAATAGTTTTGATTTTGATCATATTTATTTCCTTGATGGCCGTTTCTAAACAGCTGTCATCACCTGCGTCTGTGTGTTTTCTTCCATCTACAGCTTTTAGTCTTTAGTTTGTTCTGTGGAGAAGGGCTTCTTATTTCTGTTGTTTTTCTATGAAGAGTCCCTGTTCAGCGGTCAGCGTTTACAGGAGAGTAGATTATTGCATGCAAGAGAACTCCTTAAGTTTTATATACCTGCTTTTGACCTTTGACCTGCTGATAATGATCTACAGTTGAAGTCGGAAGTTTACATACACCTTAGCCAAATACATTTAAACTCAGTTTTTCCACAATTCCTGACAATTAATCCAAGTAAAAATTCCCTGTTTTAGGTCAGTTAGGATCACCAATTTATTTTAAGAATGTGAAATGTCAGAATAATAGTAGAGAGAATGATTTATTTCAGCTTTTATTTCTTTCATCACATTCCCAGTGGGTCAGAAGTTTACATGCACTCAATTAGTATTTGGTAGCATTGCCTTTAAATTGTTTAACCTCTCAAGGGGGTGTGGGACACTACCGTCCCACCTGGCCAACATCCAGTGAAATTGCAGAGCACCAAATTCAAAAACAGAAATAACAAAAGTCAGAAATAGCGATACAATTAATCACTTACCTTTGATGATCTTCATATGGTTGCACTCCGAAGACTCCATGTTACACAATAAATGTTTGTTTTGTTCGATAAAGTCCCTCTTTATATTCAAAAACCTCCGTTGTGTTGGTGTGTTTTGTTCAGTAATACAAAGCGCAGTCACAACAGACAGACACATTCTTTTACAAGTACCATAAAAGTTCATAGAAACATGTCAAACGATGTTTAAAATCAATCCTCAGGTTGTTTTTGTCATAAATAATCAATAATATTTAAACCGGACAAAAGCTTCTTCAATAGAAAAGGAGAAACAAGAAAGGCGCGCTCCCGGTCACGCGCTGGACTCATGTCTGGAAATTTCCTCTCATTGAAAGTGGTGTTTCTCCCTCATTTTTCAGAGTAAAAGCCTGAAACAATGCCTAAAGACTGACCACATGTAGAGGAAGCCATGGATATGGTGTACTGGGTCTTAAGTCTGTATGGTGGATAGGCTTTCAATGGAAAAACAGGCATTTCAAAATAAAAGCACTTCCTGGATGGATTTTCCTCAGGTTTTCACCTGACATATCAGTTCTGCTATACTCACAGACATTTTAACCGTTTTGGAAACTTTAGAGCGTTTTCTATCCAAATCTACCAATTATATTCTAGCTTCTGGGCCTGAGTAGCAGGCAGTTAACTTTGGGCTTTTCATCCAAAATTCCGAATGTTGCCCCTAGTTTTATTTATTTCACCTTTATTTAACCAGGTAGGCTAGTTGAGAACACCTTTATTTAACCAGGTAGGCTAGTTGAGAACACCTTTATTTAACCAGGTAGGCTAGTTGAGAACACCTTTATTTAACCAGGTAGGCTAGTTGAGAACACCTTTATTTAACCAGGTAGGCTAGTTGAGAACACCTTTATTTAACCAGGGAGGCTAGTTGAAAACACCTTTATTTAACCAGGTAGGCTAGTTGAAAACACCTTTATTTAACCAGGTAGGCTAGTTGAGAACACCTTTATTTAACCAGGTAGACTAGTGAGAACACCTTTATTTAACCAGGTAGGCTAGTTGAGAACACCTTTATTTAACCAGGTAGGCTAGTTGAGAACAAGTTCTCATTTACAATTGCGACCTGGCCAAGATAAAGCAAAGCAATTCGACACATACAACAACACAGAGTTACACATGGAATAAACAAAACATGCAGTCAATAATACAGTAGAACAAAAGAAAACAAAGAGTCTATATACAGTGAGTGAAAATAAGGTCACATAAGGGAGTTAAGGCAATAATAGGCCATGGTGGCGAAGTAATTACAATATAGCAATTAAACACTGGAATGGTAGATCGGCAGAAGATGAATGTGCAAGTAGAGATACTGGGGTGCAAAGGAGCAAAATAAATAAATAAATACCAGTATGGGGAAGAGGTAGGTTGGTTGAAAAACGAGTTTTGACTCCAACCTAAGTGTATGTATAAACTTCCGACTTCAACTGTATGTATCCGGAGACACACACACAGACACACTCAGCCATGACATTGCGCCACACAAGCATCTACACACACACACAAAACCGGGTGAAGCCCCTTGCCCTGTTTATACGGCTTATGATAGAAAATGCTTGCATCCAATGTCAATGTCCTCCGCCTACCGTATCTTGCAACATCGCCCCCTTGCTCAAAGGCCTCGTAATACAGTTGGTCTACCAAACACATTTCTGTTTGAAAATGGAGCTGTGGTTTTAAGAATAACCTCAATAAATATCCATAAGTGTTTATTTGCACTATTTGCAGAGGTCCTGTTTTCTCAGAGGACTGTTGCTTTTTGCTGCAGGTGACACTTCAACTCTGAGTATAAATTCACTGGTACAGATTTGTGTCACCTATCCTATTAATAGATAGCATTAAACAGACAACTAAAAGAGATTCGGGCAGCAAGCTGTGCATCTCAACAGAGCCACTTAAGATGCCATATGCACAAAAAGTTACAGGGGAAATGCAACCCCCCACGCTTTCAAGAAATGCCTTGGTTTGAACAAACAGTAACCTAACATAGTATCTGGGGGTGGAACCCCTGAACTTAATACTCTGGAACCCCTGAACTTAACACTCTGGAACCCCTGAACTTAACGCTCTGGAAGCCCTGAACTTAATACTCTGGAACCCCTGAACTTAATACTCTGGAACCCCTGAACTTAACACTCTGGAACCCCTGAACTTAACGCTCTGGAAGCCCTGAACTTAATACTCTGGAACCCCTGAACTTAATACTCTGGAACCCCTGAACTTAACACTCTGGAACCCCTGAACTTAACACTTTGGAACCCCTGAACTTAACACTCTGGAACCCCTGAACTTAACACTCTGGAACCCCTGAACTTAATACTCTGGAACCCCTGAACTTAACGCTCTGGAACCCCTGAGCGTAACGCTCTGGAACCCCTGAACTTAACACTCTGGAACCCCTGAACTTAACACTCTGGAACCCCTGAACTTAACGCTCTGGAAGCCCTGAACTTAATACTCTGGAACCCCTGAACTTAATACTCTGGAACCCCTGAACTTAACACTCTGGAACCCCTGAACTTAACACTTTGGAACCCCTGAACTTAACACTCTGGAACCCCTGAACTTAACACTCTGGAACCCCTGAACTTAATACTCTGGAACCCCTGAACTTAACGCTCTGGAACCCCTGAGCGTAACACTCTGGAACCCCTGAACTTAACACTCTGGAACCCCTGAACTTAACACTCTGGAACCCCTGAACATAACACTCTGGAACCCCTGAGCTTAACACTCTGGAACTCCTGAACTTAACGCTCTGGAACCCCTGAACTTAATGCTCTGGAACCCCTGAACTTAACGCTCTGAAACCCCTGAACATAACACTCTGGAACCCTTGAACTTAACGCTCTGGAACCCCTGAACTTAAAGCTCTGGAACCCCTGAACTTAACGCTCTGGAACCCCTGAACTTAACACTCTGGAACCCCTGAACATAACACTCTGGAACCCCTGAGCTTAACACTCTGGAACTCCTGAACTTAACACTCTGGAACCCCTGAACTTAATGCTCTGGAACCCCTGAACTTAACGCTCTGGAACCCCTGAACATAACACTCTGGAACCCTTGAACTTAACGCTCGGAACCCCTGAATTAACGCTCTGGAACCCCTGAACTTAACACTCTGGAACCCCTGAACTTAACACTCTGGAACCCTAGAACTTATTGCAATGGTCATTCACACAGAATGTCTACCCTTCCCTCTGGTGGAATGGAATGGGAAGGAGAGTGGATGATCTGAGAGATGTACAGTACCTGCTCTCCGTGTGAGAGGTTCCCTGAACATTGTGGTTGATTCCTTTCTCTTTTGTATTTGATTGAATGTCAGTTGATTTCATTGTCTCATGCCTCACTCTGCCAGGGAAGGTTTTGTCTCATGCCTCACTCTGCCAGGGAAGGGGTTGTCTCATGCCTCACTCTGCCAGGGAAGGGGTTGTCTCATGCCTCACTCTGCCAGGGAAGGGTTTGTCTCATGCCTCACTCTGCCAGGGAAGGTTTTGTCTCATGCCTCACTCTGCCAGGGAAGGGGTTGTCTCATGCCTCACTCTGCCAGGGAAGGTTTTGTCTCATGCCTCACTCTGCCAGGGAAGGTTTTGTCTCATGCCTCACTCTGCCAGGGAAGGGTTTGTCTCATGCCTCACTCTGCCAGGGAAGGGTTTGTCTCATGCCTAACTCTGCCAGGGAAGGGTTTGTCTCATGCCTCACTCTGCCAGGGAAGGTTTTGTCTCATGCCTCACTCTGCCAGGGAAGGGTTTGACTCATGCCTCACTCTGCCAGGGAAGGGTTTGTCTCATGCCTCACTCTGCCAGGGAAGGGTTTGTCTCATGCCTCACTCTGCCAGGGAAGGTTTTGTCTCATGCCTCACTCTGCCAGGGAAGGTTTTGTCTCATGCCTCACTCTGCCAGGGAAGGGTTTGACTCATGCCTCACTCTGCCAGGGAAGGGGTTGTCTCATGCCTCACTCTGCCAGGGAAGAGTTTGTCTCATGCCTCACTCTGCCAGGGAAGGGTTTGTCTCATGCCTCACTCTGCCAGGGAAGGGTTTGTCTCATGCCTCACTCTGCCAGGGAAGGGTTTGACTCATGCCTCACTCTGCCAGGGAAGGGTTTGTCTCATGCCTCACTCTGCCAGGGAAGAGTTTGTCTCATGCCTCACTCTGCCAGGGAAGGGTTTGTCTCATGCCTCACTCTGCCAGGGAAGGGTTTGTCTCATGCCTCACTCTGCCAGGGAAGGGTTTGTCTCATGCCTCACTCTGCCAGGGAAGGGTTTGACTCATGCCTCACTCTGCCAGGGAAGGGTTTGTCTCATGCCTCACTCTGCCAGGGAAGAGTTTGTCTCATGCCTCACTCTGCCAGGGAAGGGTTTGTCTCATGCCTCACTCTGCCAGGGAAGGGTTTGTCTCATGCCTCACTCTGCCAGGGAAGAGTTTGTCTCATGCCTCACTCTGCCAGGGAAGAGTTTGTCTCATGCCTCACTCTGCCAGGGAAGGGTTTGACTCATGCCTCACTCTGCCAGGGAAGAGTTTGTCTCATGCCTCACTCTGCCAGGGAAGAGTTTGTCTCATGCCTCACTCTGCCAGGGAAGGGTTTGTCTCATGCCTCACTCTGCCAGGGAAGGGTTTGTGTCTTTTTCTCTTGCATTTTGTGAAATCTAATGATGCACTTATGTTGCCCACTTTTCCCTTTTCTTCATACCTTACCTACTAAAGGAGGGAATGCCACTTTATTGGTAAGTGGATATTACCCAAGAGGATGTTAACCAAGAGGTTAAACAACAGTAACGATTTTAAAAAACAGAAAAAGAAAATGGGTCGCTGTTCACATCTCAGCAATTGTCTACTCCAGGGAAAAAACTCCACAAAAAGAAATCTATTGAATAGAAGACGATTTGTTTTTCTGATTTGACTTGACTATAATTGTGAATAATTTATTTTGTTCCTTCCATTTCTGTGATGTTCCGTCAAGTTGTCTACTCTTTTTTATTTGTTTTGTTTCATATTAGTTTTTTAGCTGTTACTAAAACTGCAAGAAGTCATCTTTTCTATTCTACAAATCTGTAACTCTCTACTCTCTCTACTGTAACTCTCTCTACTGTAACTCTCTCTACTGTAACTCTCTCTACTGTAACTCTCTCTACTGTAACTCTCTCTACTGTAACTCTCTCTACTATAACTCTCTCTACTGTAACTCTCTCTACTGTAACTCTCTCTACTATAACTCTCTCTACTGTAACTCTCTCTACTGTAACTCTCTCTACTGTACTCTCTCTACTGTAACTTTCTCTACTATAACTCTCTCTACTGTAACTCTCTACTCTCTCTACTGTAACTCTCTACTGTAACTCTCTCTACTGTAACTCTCTCTACTGTAACTCTCTCTACTGTAACTCTCTCTACTGTAACTTTCTCTACTATAACTCTCTCTACTGTAACTCTCTCTACTGTAACTCTCTCTACTGTAACTCTCTCTACTGTAACTTTCTCTACTGTAACTCTCTACTCTCTACTGTAACTCTCTCTACTGTAACTTTCTCTACTGTAACTCTCTACTCTCTCTACTGTAACTCTCTCTACTGTATTCTCTCTACTATAACTATTTCTACTGTAACTCTCTCTACTGTAACTCTACTCTCTACTCTCTACTGTAACTCTCTCTACTGTAACTTTCTCTACTGTAACTCTCTACTCTCTACTGTAACTCTCTCTACTGTAACTCTCTCTACTGTAACTTTCTCTACTGTAACTCTCTACTCTCTACTGTAACTCTCTCTACTGTAACTTTCTCTACTGTAACTCTCTACTCTCTCTACTGTAACTCTCTCTACTGTAACTCTCTCTACTATAACTATTTCTACTGTAACTCTCTCTACTGTAACTCCCTCTACTGTAACTCTCTACTCTCTACTGTAACTCTCTCTACTGTAACTCTCTACTCTCTCTACTGTAACTCTCTCTACTGTAACTCTCTCTACTGTAATTCTCTCTACTATAACTATTTCTACTGTAACTCTCTCTACTGTAACTCTCTACTCTCTACTCTCTACTGTAACTCTCTCTACTGTAACTCTCTCTACTGTAACTTTCTCTACTGTAACTCTCTACTCTCTACTGTAACTCTCTCTACTGTAACTCTCTCTACTGTAACTTTCTCTACTGTAACTCTCTACTCTCTACTGTAACTCTCTCTACTGTAACTCTCTAGTGTAACTCTCTACTCTCTCTACTGTAACTCTCTCTACTGTAACTCTCTCTACTATAACTATTTCTACTGTAACTCTCTCTACTGTAACTATCTCTACTGTAACTTTCTCTACTATAACTCTCTCTACTGTAACTATCTCTACTGTAACTTTCTCTACTATAACTATTCTACTGTAACTCTCTCTACTGTAACTCTCTCTACTGTAACTCTCTACTCTCTCTACTGTAACTCCTCTCTACTGTAACTCTCTCTACTATAACTATTCTACTGTAACTCTCTCTACTGTAACTCCTCTCTAGTGTAACTCTCTACTCCTCTCTACTGTAACTCTCTCTACTGTAACTCTCTCTACTATAACTATTTCTACTGTAACTCTCTCTACTGTAACTATCTCTACTGTAACTTTCTCTACTATAACTCTCTCTACTGTAACTATCTCTACTGTAACTTTCTCTACTATAACTATTTCTACTGTAACTCTCTCTACTGTAACTCCCTCTACTGTAACTCTCTACTCTCTACTGTAACCCTCTCTACTGTAACTTTCTCTACTGTAACTCTCTTTTCTCTACTGTAACTCTCTACTGTATCTTTCTCTACTGTAACTGTCTACCCTCTACTGTAACTCTCTACTGTATCTTTCTCTACTGTAGCTCTCTACTCTCTACTGTAACTCTCTCTACTGTAACTCTCTCTACTGTAACTCTCTACTGTAACTCTCTACTCTCTACTGTAACTCTCTACTCTCTATTGTAACTCTCTACTGTAACTCTATACTCTCTACTGTAGCTCTCTACTGTAACTCTCTACTGTAGCTCTCTACTGTAGTTCTCAACTGTAACTCTCTCTACTGTAACTCTCTCCACTGTAACTCTCTACTCTCTACTGTAACTCTCTCTACTGTAACTCTCTACTCTCTCTACTGTAACTCTCTGTACTGTAACTCTCTCCACTGTAACTCTCTACTCTCTACTGTAACTCTCTCTACTGTAACTCTCTACTCTCTCTACTGTAACTCTCTCTACTGTAACTCTCTACTGTAACTCTCTGTACTGTAACTCTCTACTTTAGCTCTCTCTACTGTAACTCTCTCTACTCTCTACAGTAACTCTCTACTCTCTCTACTGTAACTCTCTCTACTGTAACTCTCTACTCTCTACTGTAACTCTCTCTACATTTACTCTCTCTACTGTAACTCTCTCTACTCTAACTCTCTCTACTGTAACTCTACTCTCTACTGTAACTCTCTCTACTGTAACTCTCTACTCTCTACTGTAACTCTCTCTACTGTAACTCTACTCTCTACTGTAACTCTCTCTACTGTAACTCTCTACTCTCTACTGTAACTCTCTCTAATGTAACTCTCTCTACTGTAACTCACTGTACTGTAACTCGCAACTGTAGCCCTCCACTGTAACTCTCTCTACTGTAACGCTCTACTGTAACTCTCTCTACTGTAACGCTCTACTGTAACTCTCTCTACTGTAACTCTCTACTCTCTCTACTGTAACTCTCTCTAATCTAACTCTCTCTACTGTAACTCTCTACTGTAACTCTCTCTACTATAGCTCTTTCTACTGTAACTCTCTACTCTCTCTACTGTAACTCTCTCTACTGTAACTCTCTACTGTAACTCTCTCTACTGTAACTCTCTACTGTAACTCTCTCTACTGTAGCTCTCTCTACTGTAACTCTCTCTACTGTAACTCTCTGTACTGTAACTCTCTCTACTCTCTCTACTGTAACTCTACTCTCTATACTGTAACTCTCTCTATTGTAACTCTCTCTACTGTAAACTCTACTCTCTCTACTGTAACTCTCTCTACTGTAACTCTCTCTACTGTAACTCTCTACTGTAACTCTCTCTACTGTAACTCTACTCTCTCTACTGTAACTCTCTCTACTCTATCTACTGTAACTCTCTACTCTCTCTACTTTAACTCTCTTTACTCTCTACTGTAACTCTCTCTACTTTATCTACTGTAACTCTCTACTCTCTCTACTGTTCCTTTTTCTACTATCTCTACTGGTAACTCTCTCTACTCTATCTACTGTAACTCTCTCTACTCTCTATACTGTAACTCTCTCTACTCTCTCTACTGTAACTCTCTACTCTCTCTACTGTTACTCTCTCTACTATCTCTACTGTAACTCTCTCTACTGTAACTCTCTCTACTCTCTCTACTGTAACTCTCTCTACTCTCTCTACTGTAACTCTCTCTACTATATCTACTGTAACTCTCTACTCTCTCTACTTAGCTCTCTTTACTCTCTACTGTAACTGTCTCTACTGTAACTCTCTCTACTCTCTCTACTGTAACTCTCTCTACTATATCTACTGTAACTCTCTACTCTCTCTACTTTAGCTCTCTTTACTCTCTACTGTAACTCTCTCTACTGTAACTCTCTCTACTGTAACTCTCTCTACTATATCTACTGTAACTCTCTACTCTCTCTACTTAGCTCTCTTTACTCTCTACTGTAACTCTCTCTACTGTAACTCTCTACTCTCTACTGTAACTCTCTCTACTGTAACTCTCTCTACTGTAACTCTCTACTCTCTACTGTAACTCTCTCTACTGTAACTCTCTCTACTGTAACTCTCTACTCTCTACTGTAACTCTCTCTACTGTAACTCTCTCTACTGTAACTCTCTCTACTGTAACTCTCTCTACTGTAACTCTCTACTCTCTACTGTAACTCTTCTCTACTGTAACTCTCTCTACTGTAACTCTCTACTCTCTACTGTAACTCTCTCTACTGTAACTCTCTCTACTAGTAACTCTCTACTCTCTACTGTAACTCTCTCTACTGTAACTCTCTCTACTGTAACTCTCTCTACTGTAACTCCTCTACTCTCTACTGTAACTCTCTACTGTAACTCTCCTCTACTGTAACTCTCTCTACTGTAACTCTTCTCTACTGTAACTCTCTCTACTGTAACTCTCTACTCTCTACTGTAACTCTCTCTACTGTAACTCTCTCTACTGTAACTCTCTACTCTCTACGTAACTCTCTCTACTGTAACTCTCTCTACTGTAACTCTCTCTACTGTAACTCTCTCTACTGTAACTCTCTCATCTCTACTGTAACTCTCTCTACTGTAACTCTCTCTACTGTAACTCTCTCTACTGTAACTCTCTCTACTGTAACTCTCTACTCTCTACTGTAACTCTCTCTACTGTAACTCTCTCTACTGTAACTCTCTCTACTGTAACTCTCTACTCTCTACTGTAACTCTCTCTACTGTAACTCTTTCTACTGTAACTCTCTACTCTCTACTGTAACTCTCTCTACTGTAACTCTCTCTACTGTAACTCTCTCTACTGTAACTCTCTCTACTGTAACTCTCTACTCTCTACTGTAACTCTCTACTGTAACTCTCTCTACTGTAACTCTCTCTACTGTAACTCTCTCTACTGTAACTCTCTCTACTGTAACTCTCTCTACTGTAACTCTCTACTCTCTACTGTAACTCTCTCTACTGTAACTCTCTCTACTGTAACTCTCTACTCTCTACTGTAACTCTCTCTACTGTAACTCTCTCTACTGTAACTCTCTCTACTGTAACTCTCTCTACTGTAACTCTCTACTCTCTACTGTAACTCTCTCTACTGTAACTCTCTCTACTGTAACTCTCTCTACTGTAACTCTCTACTCTCTACTGTAACTCTCTCTACTGTAACTCTCTCTACTGTAACTCTCTACTCTCTACTGTAACTCTCTACTGTAACTCTCTCTACTGTAACTCTCTACTCTCTACTGTAACTCTCTCTACTGTAACTCTCTACTCTCTACTGTAACTCTCTCTACTGTAACTCTCTCTACTGTAACTCTCTCTACTGTAACTCTCTACTCTCTACTGTAACTCTCTCTACTGTAACTCTCTACTCTCTACTGTAACTACTCTCTACTGTAACTCTCTCCTACTGTAACTCTCTCTACTGTAAACTTCTCGTACTCTCTACTGTACTCTCTCTACTGTAACTCTCGCTACTGTAACTCTCTCTACTGTAACTCTCTCTACTGTAACTCTCTCTACTGTAACTCTCTACTCTCTACTGTAACTCTCTCTACTGTAACTCTCTACTCTCTACTGTAACTCTCTCTACTGTAACTCTCTACTCTCTACTGTAACTCTCTCTACTGTAACTATCTCTACTGTAACTCTCTCTACTGTAACTCTCTCTACTCTCTCTACTGTAACTCTCTCTACTCTCTCTACTGTAACTCTCTCTACTATATCTACTGTAACTCTCTACTCTCTCTACTTTAGCTCTCTTTACTCTCTACTGTAACTGTCTCTACTGTAACTCTCTCTACTCTCTCTACTGTAACTCTCTCTACTATATCTACTGTAACTCTCTACTCTCTCTACTTTAGCTCTCTTTACTCTCTACTGTAACTCTCTCTACTGTAACTCTCTCTACTGTAACTCTCTCTACTATATCTACTGTAACTCTCTACTCTCTCTACTTAGCTCTCTTTACTCTCTACTGTAACTCTCTCTACTGTAACTCTCTACTCTCTACTGTAAACTCTCTCTACTGTAACTCTCTCTACTGTAACTCTCTACTCTCTACTGTAACTCTCTCTACTGTAACTCTCTCTACTGTAACTCTCTACTCTCTACTGTAACTCTCTCTACTGTAACTCTCTCTACTGTAACTCTCTCTACTGTAACTCTCTCTACTGTAACTCTCTACTCTCTACTGTAACTCTCTCTACTGTAACTCTCTCTACTGTAACTCTCTACTCTCTACTGTAACTCTCTCTCTACTGTAACTCTCTCTACTGTAAACTCTCTACTCTCTACTGTAACTCTCTCTACTGTAACTCTCTCTACTGTAACTCTCTCTACTGTAACTCTCTACTCTCTACTGTAACTCTCTACTGTAACTCTCTCTACTGTAACTCTCTCTACTGTAAACTCTCTCTACTGTAACTCTCTCTACTGTAACTCTCTACTCTCTACTGTAACTCTCTCTACTGTAACTCTCTCTACTGTAACTCTCTACTCTCTACTGTAACTCTCTCTACTAACTCTCTCTACTGTAACCTCTCTCTACTGTAACTCTCTCTACTGTAACTCTCTCATCTCTACTGTACTCTCTCTACCTGTAACTCTCTCTCTGTAACTCTCTCTACTGTAACTCTCTCTACTGTAACTCTCTACTCTCTACTGTAACTCTCTCTACTGTAACTCTCTCTACTGTAACTCTCTCTACTGTAACTCTCTACTCTCTACTGTAACTCTCTCTACTGTAACTCTTTCTTACTGTAAACTCTCTACTCTCTACTGTAACTCTCTCTACTGTACAAAAAAAAAACTCTCTCTACTGTAACTCTCTCTACTGTAACTCTTCTACGTACTCTACTACTCTCTACTGTAACTCTCTACTGTAACTCTCTCTACGGTAACTCTCTCTACTGTAACTCTCTCTACTGTAACTCTCTCTACTGTAACTCTCTCTACTGTAACTCTCTACTCTCTACTGTAACTCTCTCTACTGTAACTCTCTCTACTGTAACTCTCTACTCTCTACTGTAACTCTCTCTACTGTAACTCTCTCTACTGTAACTCTCTCTACTGTAACTCTCTCTACTGTAACTCTCTACTCTCTACTGTAACTCTCTCTACTGTAACTCTCTCTACTGTAACTCTCTCTACTGTAACTCTCTACTCTCTACTGTAACTCTCTCTACTGTAACTCTCTCTACTGTAACTCTCTACTCTCTACTGTAACTCTCTACTGTAACTCTCTCTACTGTAACTCTCTACTCTCTACTGTAACTCTCTCTACTGTAACTCTCTACTCTCTACTGTAACTCTCTCTACTGTAACTCTCTCTACTGTAACTCTCTCTACTGTAACTCTCTACTCTCTACTGTAACTCTCTCTACTGTAACTCTCTACTCTCTACTGTAACTCTCTCTACTGTAACTCTCTCTACTGTAACTCTCTCTACTGTAACTCTCTACTCTCTACTGTAACTCTCTCTACTGTAACTCTCTCTACTGTAACTCTCTCTACTGTAACTCTCTCTACTGTAACTCTCTCTACTGTAACTCTCTACTCTCTACTGTAACTCTCTCTACTGTAACTCTCTACTCTCTACTGTAACTCTCTCTACTGTAACTCTCTCTACTGTAACTCTCTCTACTGTAACTCTCTACTCTCTACTGTAACTCTCTCTACTGTAACTCTCTCTACTGTAACTCTCTCTACTGTAACTCTCTCTACTGTAACTCTCTCTACTGTAACTCTCTTACTCTCCTCTCTCTTTTCTTCTCTGTTCTCCTCTCTGCTCTTTAACTGTATTATTCCATTTGATATTGTTTGCCATTCTTCCTCTCCCTCTTCTAGTTTTTTGTTGTTGTTTCTTATTGGGATTATGATTTCTTCGTCTCATTATGATTTTGCATGCCAAAGTATTGCATGCGTTGTACCATAGAGGACTGTCTATAAGCCATATCAAGAAAAAAACCTAGATCTTTTCTTTTAGATGTTGACCCTCTTTTGGCAAGTACACCGTAGCACTCGAACCCTCCACTGTGACAAACTCTAAGGCCATTTCTTCCCCTTTCTTCTGTTTTGTCTTTCGTTCTTTTTTTTCCGTTTGTTGGTTATCATCTCTCTACAGAAGCTGAGAATGCTGACTGCTGTTTCTCCGGGAGCCCAGTCGACCACGATACTGCCACAACTGAGAGGAGGAGAGAACAAGGCCCACACTGCCCTCTACAGGGCCCCAGGAAGTACTGCTGCCCAGGCTGGAGAGGCCCTACATGGGGAGGACAGGCAGACGACGGACCTGGGGTCGTCAGGGAGATGGGGAGGTCACAGAGTCCAGGGGAAGCGCTCCCATTCGCCGACTCACAGCAGTGACTCCGCCCACTCTCAACATAACCTGCATCCTCACAGAGAAAAGAGCTCTCACCAGAAGAAGTAAGCAGAGAGATTGGACCGGTCATACTGACATAACCTTTACCATTGACAGGGCCGGATTAATGCAGGGAATTCCTGGAGTTTAAACCCCTGAGCACCGGCCCATGGAAGCCCAAGAAACAGTCCAAAAAAAAGTTACTTTTACAAAAACAAATATTACATGACCTGTACTGATTGGGTAACCGATTCATAAAAAATCCCCACCAAAAAAATGGAATGATGAATAAATGTGACTGGTCAATTGTTTGAGTCAGGGGCTGCTCCCAAGCCCAAGAGGCAAAAAAAATCTGATCGTTTTTTTTTTTATCCAACCACAATGTTCTAAATACACGAAAGAGCATAATTTAAAAAAAACAGAGTTTCAAATAAATTACTGTGGATGACATTGTATCACAAGCGCCTACAAGGTAACTGCCAAAATAAAGGAAACACCAACATAAATGTCTTAAAAGGATGTTTGGCAACCACAAGCTGCCAGAACAGCTTTCATACACCTTGGCAACCACAAGCTGCCAGAACAGCTTTCATACACCTTGGCAACCACAAGCTGCCAGAACAGCTTTCATACACCTTGGCAACCACAAGCTGCCAGAACAGCTTTCATACACCTTGGCAACCACAAGCTGCCAGAACAGCTTTCATACACCTTGGCAACCACAAGCTGCCAGAACAGCTTTCATACACCTTGGCATAAATTCTACAAATGGACCTAAACCAAGCAAGGAAAATGCACTCCACAGACCATAACAAACATAGATGTGGGAAGTAGGGGTGCTGAGAGTGCTGCAGCAAGAATAACACAAATATAATCAAAAATTAAATAATATATCAACAGTCCACTCAAACTATTCAGACCCCTTCCCTTTTTTTTTTATGTTATAAATCTCCTTTTTCTAAAATGGATTTTTTTTAAAGTCATAAATCTACACACAATACTGCATGATGACAAAGCGAAAACAGTTTGTTATTTTGTGCAAATTTATTACAAATAAAAATAGAAATACCATCTTTACATAAGTATTCAGACCTTTTGCTTTGAGACCTGAAATTGAGCTCATCTTGTTTCCATTGATCATCCTTGAGATGTTTCTACAACTTGATTGGTGTCCACCTGTGGTAAATTCAATTGATTGGACATGATTTGGGAAGGCACACACCTGTCTATATAAGGTCCCACAGTTGACAGTGCATGTCAGAGCAAAAACCAAGCCATGAGGTCGAATGAATTGTCCGTAGAGATCCGAGACAGTATTGTGATGAGGCACAGATCTGGGGAAGGATACCAAAAACTGTATGCAGCATTGAACGTTCCCAAGAACACAGTGGCCTCCACCAATCTTAAATGGAAGCAGTTTGGAACCACCAAGACTCTTCCTAGAGCTGGCTGCCCGGCCAACCTGAGCCATCAGGGGAGAAGGGCCTTGGTCGGGGAGGTGACCAAGAACCCGATGGTCACTCTGAAAGAGCTCCAGAGTACCTCTGTGGATATGGGAGGACTTTCCAGAAGGACAACCATCTCTGCAGCACTCCACCAATCCACCAGGCCTTTATGGGGCTCCCGAGTGGCGCAGCGCTCTAAGGTACTGTGTTTCAGTGTTAGAGGCATCACTTCAGACACCCTGGTTTGAATCCAGGCTGTATCACAATCGGCCATGATTGGGAGTCCCATAGGGCGGTGGACAATTGGCCCAGTGTCGTCTGGGTTTGGCCGGTGTAGGCCGTCATTGTAAATAAGAATTTGTTCTTAATTGACTTAAATAAAGGTTAAATAATAAAAAAAACAAATTTTCAATGGTAGAGTGTAGAGAGAGTAGAGATAGTAGAGTTACAGTAGAGAGTTACAGTAGAGAGAGTAGATAGTGGACAGACGGAAGCTACTCCTCAGTACAGTGCCTTGAGAAAACGGAATCAGTTTTTGATTTGTTAAAAAGGTTTGAAATATCCAATAAATGTCGTTCCACTTCATGATTGTGTCCCACTTGTTGTTGATTCTTCACAAAAAAATACAGTTTTATATCTTTATGTTTGAAGCCTGAAATGTGGCAAAAGGTCGCAAAGTTCAAGGGGGCCGAATACTTTCGCAAGGCACTGTAAAAGGCACTTCACAGCCCTCCTGTAGTTTGCCAAAAGGCACCTAAAGGACTCTCAGACCATGAGAAACAAGATTCTCTGGTCGGATGAAACCAAGACTGAACTCTTTGGCCTGAATGCCAAGCGTCACGTCTGGAGGAAACCTGACACCATCCCTACGGTGAAGCATGGTGGTGGCAGCATCATGCTGTGGGGATGTTTTTCAGAGACTGGGAGACTTGTCAGGATTGAAGGAAAGATGAATGGAGCAAAGTCCAGAGAGATCCTTGATGAAAACCTGCTCCAGAGCACTCAGGACCTCAGACTGGAGCAAAGGCTCACCTTCCAACAGGACAACGTCCGTAAGCAGACAGCCAAGACAACACAGGAGTGGCTTCTGGACAAGTATCTGAATGTCCTTTAGAGGATCTGCAAAGAAGAATGGGAGAAACTCCCCAAATACAACTGTGCCAAGCTTGTAGAGTCATACCCAAGAAGACTCGAGGCTGTAATCGCTGCCAAAGGTGCTTCAACAACAAAATACTGAGCCAAGGATCTGAATACTTATGTAAATGTCATATTTATGTTTTTTTTATTTTTTTTTATACATTTGCAAACATTTCTAAAAACCTGTTTTTGCTTTGTCATTATGGGGGTATTGTGATGTCATTATGGGGGTATTGTGATGTCATTATGGGGGTATTGTGATGTCATTATGGGGTATTGTGATGTCATTATGGGGTATTGTGTGTCGAGTGATGAGGACATTTTGTTATTTAATCCATTTTAGAATAAGGATGTAATGTAACAAAACATGGAAAAAGGGAAGGGGTCTGAATACTTTCCGAATGTACTGTGTGTGTCATATATATATATACATCAAATCAAATGTATTTATATAGCCCTTCGTACATCAGTGGATATCTCAAAGTGCTGTACAGAAACCCAGCAAGCAATGCAGGTGTAGAAGCACGGTGGCTAAAACCTAGAGAGGAACCAGGCTATGAGGGGTGGCCAGTCCTCTTCTGGCTGTGCCGGGTGGAGATTATAACAGAACATGGCCAAGATGTTGAAATATTCATAAATGACCAGCATGGTCAAATAATAATAATCACAGGCAAAACAGTTGAAACTGGAGCAGCAGCACGGTCAGGTGGACTGGGGACAGCAAGGAGTCATCATGTCAGGTAGTCCCGAGGCATGGTCCTAGGGCTCAGGTCCTCCGAGAGAGAGAAAGAAAGAGAGAATTAGAGAGAGCATACTTAAATTCACACAGGACACCGGATAAGACAGGAGAAGTACTCCAGATATAACAAACTGACCCTAGCCCCCTGACACATAAACTACTGCAGCATAAATACTGGAGGCTGAGACAGGAGGGGTCAGGAGACACTGTGGCCCCATCCGATGACACCCCCGGACAGGGCCAAACAGGAAGGATATAACCCCACCCACTTTGCCAAAGCACAGCCCCCACACCACTAGAGGGATATCTTCAACCACCAACTTACCATCCTGAGACAAGGCCGAGTATAGCCCACAAAGATCTCCGCCACGGCACAACCCAAGGGGGGGCGTCAACCCAGACAGGAAGATCACATCAGTGACTCATGCGTCCCTTATATTGTTAAATAAGAATTTGTTCTTAATGACTTGCCTAGTAAATTAAAGGTAAAAAAAAATACAAATAAGTAAAACCTACTAAAGTTATCCACCATGACCGCCATCTTTTCTCTGTTACCACTAATCAAATGATACTCGTTACCCATCTACCTCCAGGACTAAAAGATCCCACTCTTCCAAGCGTCACCGCCGTGGGGGTCGGGGACAGGCCCATCACCAGAGGCTGTCTGCATCCCCAGGGCGGCACCACCATGCGTCTGGGTCAGGCACCAAGAAGAGTGAGTCTCGGGGGCGGGGCGGTGTCGGTGTCCGCCAGCGCAGCAGCTCCTGGAGCTCAGGACGGTCCTCATCATGCTCTGCCTCCAGAGAGAGAGGCCCCAGCAAGGCCAAGTCCCTCCACATCCATGCCAGACAGAACAATTCCAGGTGACTTACTAGTCTGTGGCTGAGAGTTAACCTACCACCAAGAGGAAGGGTGACTTACTAGTCTGTGGCTGAGAGTTAACCTACCACCAAGAGGAAGGGTGACTTACTAGTCTGTGGCTGAGAGTTAACCTACAATGGTTCTTCCTGTAAACGTTGTGACTTGCTGCATTACTTAAGGGACAGCCATTGTTGCCAGAATGACGCAATTTACCACAATCTGCCACCATCTTCCACAAATGGTCGCGGAGGAAGAAGGAAGAACCCCTGTACCACCATGAGGAAGGAGACTTACTAGTCTATGGATAATAGTTAACCTACCTGGAAGGCCAGATTAACCTCTTGGTTTTAGGTCTACTAGAAACTTTTGTAGTTTAGTTTAGCTCCCCAGGGATTTTATCTTGACACAAACATAACTTTTTTCATATATTTAGTTGTTTGTTTTGCCTGTCCAGTACACATGACAATTTCTGTGTATTTTTCAGTTTTTCCGCTAAGGACAGAGATAGTCCTCACCACTCTGACGCTGACCGTGCTCACCGTCGTTCCAGGAGCTACTCTCCCATCAGGAAGAGGAGACGAGACTCTCCCAGCTTCATGGAGGCTCGCAGAATCACCAGGTAAAAGAAGATCTACAGTATCTAGCCGCGCTCCTTCAGTGAAAGCAGAATAAAATTGTAACACTGACATCTATGGGAGAGATTGTCAAGGTTTCTCCCTCTCAGCTTTTCTTTGGTTTTTCTCAACAATTTGATTGTGAATACTCAGCATAATTACTGTAAATGTGGGGTTCTTTTATGTACATAGTGTGTGTTTTATCCTTAATCAAGTGGAACTGAAAAGGTTATATTATTTCAGGTGAAATGTATTTATATTATAGAAGTGTACAACCTTTATTACAGAATGGATTTGTCACAGCTGAGCGATGGCACACATTAGCAATAATATGATTCAATTGTATTTCCCAGAATATGTATGGAGTGCTTTTCGATAAAATGCTGGTTCTGTCACTCCTCTGTCAATCCTGTACAAAGGAAGAGTCCCCCGGAAGCCAAGACAACAGAATGCTGCTGAGCTGCAGGCTAGGTTACTGTGGTAACAGTTGCCGTGCAGAAGGACTCTCCTAGTTCTCCTGTCTGAAGTCTGGTGATGCAGCTAACCAACAGAACAAACTTCCCAAGAGTAACCCTGCTGCCTCTCCTTTCCCTCGAGTCTCTCTCCTTCTTTCTATCCTCTTTTCTTTTTGTAAAGCCGCTTGAATAAACTCACACAAGCACTAGAGAAACAGTCAGATATCCACTAATGTTATAACACAGGTGTTTTTGATGAAGGTGCTATCAAGGCCTTCATCTTGGTCAGTAATGTCTTCCTTGAACTTGGCCGTTGTCCCAAATTGTGGATCGACAGAAATTATTTTGAGATGTTTCCAGTGAATTCTCATTCAGTAGCAGAAGCACCTTGATAGAGCTGACGTCGTTCCTAGATCGTTAAATCACCTGATTTGTGGTTGATGGCTAAACCTTCAGATAATCTTCCTGTCCTTTTTGTGTGGCTAACAGCTCTTAACTTACCAGCAGCAACCTCTCATACCTCTCAACTTCTGCAAGTGTCACTTAGGTTGCACCTTGAGGATGTCCACTAACAAGGCAATCTCAGCGCTTTTAACCCATTGAAGTGTGTGTGTGTGTGTGTGTGTGTGTGTGTGTGTGTGTGTGTGTGTGTGTGTGTGTGTGTGTGTGTGTGTGTGTGTGTGTGTGTGTGTGTGTGTGTGTGTGTGTGTGTGTGTGTGTGTGTGTGTGTGTGTGTGTGTGCGGATGCCTACTAACTAACATATGCATCTGCTCTCTTTCAGCACCTCTCAATCTGACTGTACCACCTAATAACCATAGTAACAACCACAGTAACAACCACAGTAATAAATACAATAATAACTACAGAAACAACTACAGTAATAAATACAATAATAACTACAGTAACAACCACAGTAATAAACACAATAATAACTACAGAAACAACCACAGTAATAACTATAGTAATAAATACAATGATAACTACAGTATGCCTATTTCTCTGGTCTGCTTTTGATGACAGCTGACCAAGTGCCTTATTTTTATTTATTTTTTACTTTTATGAAGATTCAAACATGTTGTAGATTTGACGTGGTACAGTACATGGATTATTTATACATATATTTTTTTAAATACATTTGATATTTAAATCCTGAGAGTATTTAAAAAATGGATTATGTTGCAAAACGTACAGCATTCCTACTGGACCATACTGTAACAGAGACAAGAAAACACGCTCTCTGGTCAGCTGTCAATGTGCTGGTCCTCCTCACACTAACTAACTCCTACAAGTTCTTTATGTACTGTCTAATCTCCTACCCTCTCCTCTCCTCAGCGCTCGGAAGCGGCCTATCCCGTACTACCGCCCCAGCCCTTCCTCCTCCAGTTCCATGTCAAGCCCCTCCCATTCAGGGAGGAGTCGCAGCCGCAGCTACAGCTGCAGTCACAGCAGCACCAGGAGCCACAGCCGCTCACGCAGCCCCAGGAGCCACAGCCGCTCACGCAGCCCCAGGAGCCACAGCCGCTCACGCAGCCCCAGGAGCCACAGCCGCTCACGCAGCCCCAGGAGCCACAGCAACTACAGTCGTAGCAGCTATGAAAGCCCCGGCTTCTGATGAGACAGAGACTGAGAGAGGGAGAGTTGGGGGGGGGGGGGTGAGAGAGATAGATGGGGGAGAACAGCAGGAAAGATTGAGGGAGAGAGAGGGGGAGGGAGATAAATCATGTTATGCGTCCCTGATTGGTCCAAACACAGGGTCAGACTTTCTCTGTTTTTTTCTACCATCCTCAGTCTCCATCTCTGAATACCAGCGTTAACCAGAGCCTGGATCTGAAATATCCATTTGTCTTCACACAGGCACTTATTTAAAATAACATTTTTCAGATCATGCTTTTAGAAAATAATTGATAAATTCTGTAAGTACTTTCTCTATATGTTTCTGCATAGCAAAAGTAAACCCCCCCCAAAAAATTTTTTTCCAGCATTGGGACTCTTCCACAGAGTTTGTCAAAGAAGATGAAAAGAAGAGATACAAGTGAAGGAAAGAAATCAAATCAAATCGAACGGCACTGGGCAATTCTTCCTCCAATGTCATGACGTAATTTCCCCAAAGACACTTATGCTTAGGAACCAGAGAGATCAAAACAGATGCGATAAAGAACAAAAGAAAAGATGGCTGACGATTTAGCATGCAGAAGGGAACTGATATATCAGGATGTATAGATGATTCTAAACTGTAAGTTCTGGCTTGTAAACTATGCACTGTATATTCTATGTGATTTTTTTTTGGAAGAGGCTTGTTATTTGATGGTGACTTCGCATGATGATGCAACAGAAAGGAGGAAGACTGCTGCTTGTACCAGAGAGCTGCCTGCCATTACAGGACTACAGGTCCCAGGGTGCATCTGTCCCTGCCCCTGCCACTACAGGACTACAGGTCCCAGGGTGCATCAGTCCCTGCCCCTGCCATTACAGGACTACAGGTCCCAGGGTGCATCTGTCCCTGCCCCTGCCATTACAGGACTACAGGTCCCAGGGTGCATCTGCCCCTGCCACTACAGTACTACAGGTCCCAGGGTGCATCAGTCCCTGCCCCTGCCATTACAAGACTACAGGTCCCAGGGTGCATCTGTCCCTGCCCCTGCCACTACAGGTCCCAGGGTGCATCAGTCCCTGCCCCTGCCATTACAGGACTACAGGTCCCAGGGTGCATCTGTCCCTGCCCCTGCCACTACAGGTCCCAGGGTGCATCTGTCCCTGCCCCTGCCATTACAGTACTACAGGTCCCAGGGTGCATCTGTTCCTGCCCCTGCCACTACAGTACTACAGGTCCCAGGGTGAATCTGTCCCTCCACCTGCCACTACAGTACTACAGGTCCCAGGGTGCATCTGTACCTGCCCCTGCCACTACAGGACTACAGGTCCCAGGGTGCATCTGTCCCTGCCCCTGCCACTACAGTACTACAGGTCCCAGGGTGCAGTACTACAGGTCCCACGGTGCATCTGTTCCTGCCCCTGCCACTATAGTACTACAGGTCCCAGGGTGCAGTACTACAGGTCCCAGGGTGCATCTGTCCCTGCCCCTGCCACTACAGTACTACAGGTCCCAGGGTGCATCTGTCCCTGCCCCCTATTCTGACTTGGGGCACATTCAGATAGAAGTATGCTATGTAGAACAAACATGGATCTCTGAGATGTAGAATAAGGAATCACGTCGGCCCTATTTGTGGTATTTCTATCTGAAACGATCGAGAACATTTTGGTACCGAACATGGCCCTGACATACCTGACCTGTAATCACACACTGAGGCAAAAAAAAACACAAGGGACAGATGTTTGATTATCATGGACTTTTTCCTCTCTTCCTTATTCCACTATTTATTATGTCCAGACCTCTTGCTCAATGACCAGTGATGTGAAGTCGCTCTGTAAAGATGCTCTTTCTAAAGATATTTTCTGCAAAAGCATCCATGCGATCATGTGGGTCTGTCTTTTATCCACAGCTATTTGTTCACTTATTTATTCCAATCATTTATCTATTTCTTATGTTATTTATTTGTTTATTTATTGGATTATTTATTTGTTTTTTTTGTCTCATCGAATGTTTTTAAAAACAATTTGAAGAACCGTGTTGTTGAGATCTTAATATTTAATGGGAGATAGGATTGCTGCATATGTACACGTTCTCATCTATGAACATACAGAACGTCAATTGATGTTTTCACCCAAATCCTTTTTTTTTTGTCATGAAAACTTCTGCTTCCTTTAATAGGTCGCAATTGTAAATGAGAACTTGTTCTCAACTTGCCTACCTGGTTAAATAAAGGTGTTCTCAACTTGCCTACCTGGTTAAATAAAGGTGTTCTCAACTAGCCTACCTGGTTAAATAAAGGTGTTCTCAACTAGCCTACCTGGTTAAATAAAGGTAAAATAAATAAAATAAAATAGCTTGTTGCTATGGGGACCGGGTTTTCAATCCCTTACCTGATTGATGTATAATGCTCTTACACAGGGTTACTTAGAGGGACTGTTACCTGTCTGTCTGACTGTCTCCTGGTGCAGGGGGTGCCTAGTTACAGTCTTAGAGGGGCTGTTACCTGTCTGTCTGTCTCCTGGTGCAGGGGATGCCTAGTTACAGTCTTAGAGGGGCTGTTACCTGTCTGACTGTCTCCTGGTGCAGGGGATGCCTAGTTACAGTCTTAGGGGGACTGTTACCTGTCTGACTGTCTCCTGGTGCAGGGGATGCCTAGTTACAGTCCTAGAGGGGCTGTTACCTGTCTGTCTGACTGTCTCCTGGTGCAGGAGATGCCTAGTTACAGTCTTAGAGGGGCTGTTACCTGTCTGTCTGTCTCCTGGTGCAGGGGGTGCCTAGTTACAGTCTTAGAGGGGCTGTTACCTGTCTGTCTGTCTCCTGGTGCAGGGGATGCCTAGTTACAGTCTTAGAGGGACTGTTACCTGTCTGTCTCCTGGTGCAGGGGATGCCTAGTTACAGTCTTAGGGGGGCTGTTACCTGTCTGTCTGTCTCCTGGTGCAGGGGATGCCTAGTTACATTCTTAGAGGGGCTGTTACCTGTCTGACTGTCTCCTGGTGCAGGGGATGCCTAGTTACAGTCTTAGAGGGGCTGTTACCTGTCTGTCTGTCTGTCTCCTGGTGCAGGGGATGCCTAGTTACAGTCTTAGAGGGGCTGTTACCTGTCTGTCTGTCTGTCTCCTGGTGCAGGGGATGCCTAGTTACAGTCTTAGAGGGGCTGTTACCTGTCTGTCTGTCTGTCTCCTGGTGCAGGGGGTGCCTAGTTACAGTCTTAGAGGGGCTGTTACCTGTCTGTCTGTCTCCTGGTGCAGGGGATGCCTAGTTACAGTCTTAGAGGGGCTGTTACCTGTCTGTCTCCTGGTGCAGGGGATGCCTAGTTACAGTCTTAGAGGGGCTGTTACCTGTCTGTCTGTCTCCTGGTGCAGGGGGTGCCTAGTTACAGTCTTAGAGGGACTGTTACCTGTCTGACTGTCTGTCTCCTGGTGCAGGGGATGCCTAGTTACAGTCTTAGGGGGGCTGTTACCTGTCTGTCTCCTGGTGCAGGGGATGCCTAGTTACAGTCTTAGAGGGGCTGTTACCTGTCTGTCTCCTGGTGCAGGGGGTGCCTAGTTACAGTCTTAGAGGGGCTGTTACCTGTCTGTCTCCTGGTGCAGGGGGTGCCTAGTTACAGTCTTAGAGGGGCTGTTACCTGTCTGACTGTCTCCTGGTGCAGGAGATGCCTAGTTACAGTCTTAGAGGGGCTGTTACCTGTCTGTCTGACTGTCTCCTGGTGCAGGGGATGCCTAGTTACAGTCTTAGAGGGGCTGTTACCTGTCTGTCTGTCTCCTGGTGCAGGGGATGCCTAGTTACAGTCTTAGAGGGGCTGTTACCTGTCTGTCTGTCTCCTGGTGCAGGAGATGCCTAGTTACAGTCTTAGAGGGGCTGTTACCTGTCTGTCTGTCTGTCTCCTGGTGCAGGGGATGCCTAGTTACAGTCTTAGAGGGACTGTTACCTGTCTGACTGTCTCCTGGTGCAGGGGATGCCTAGTTACATTCTTAGAGGGGCTGTTACCTGTCTGACTGTCTCCTGGTGCAGGGGGTGCCTAGTTACAGTCTTAGAGGGGCTGTTACTCTGCAGGGCTCCAAAGCTCCACTTCTACCAACTCCTACTGTCGAACTCATAAACCAGTCCTGGATTGGCTCTCTGCAGACAAAGGTGTTTTGATTGGGCGAGTTTGTGGTCGGTGTTACCAATCACATTGCCCCTGCTGTATAAGGCTGATCTATCCCCTACACCCTGCTTTTAACCAGAGGTGTCCTGGTAACTGGCTCTGACCTGACATGAGGTCAAAGACAGAGGGTCTGCTTGTTTTACAAGCCAGTGGGTCACCTAAACTATGTATGGGGTAAATGCCCCAGTTAGCAAAACGCTTGCACCCAGACACAGGTAGTCCCACTAGATGCCAATCATGTTCCCTGTCTCCGTGCTGATAGGTCCCCAGCTAGCACATAACGTTCTGAAAACCATATGTTTCTTAGAGCTTGGTTAGAGCGTGAACGTCCTATGTTTATTTAAACCGTCCCATAACATTTACTACAGTTTTATAACATTCTTCTGTGGGAATTTCAGTACTTCAGCGTAACGTTTTCTACAGGTTTCTTCACGGTTCTATTTAAAGCCACGTTCACGTTCAGAGAACGTTCAGAAATAACTAGGGTCTGTTTGTAAAGACTAAAATGAACAGGTTTGTTTGAGTTTTTCTTTTTAACATGGCATGCTAGCTCCATCTTGGTGGAGCTGTGGACTAATTCCATGGATAGAGAACAGAAGATCATAGGTTTGAATCTCAAATGCCACAATAAAAAAGGAATGTGTTTGCATGATTTAATGCCCAGAAAATAACTGTCCATGTGTCCTATCTGTGCTGGGAGTTCATAACAGTTAACCCAAACTAAACTAGCAGTGTTATTAAAAGTCTTACTGAAACATGTTCTCAGAACGTTAATAAAAAAACTCCCAGGCTTTCAGGGAAACCCTGCAACCTAAATATTAACGTGTCCAGAACAGGATAAGTTTTCACTTCTATTCTCAGAAAGTAATACAAAACGTTTTTGTTTTAACCGTCAGGAATCTTAACTACTTAAAACGTACGTTCCCACAGCTTCCAAGGAACCAAATGTGCTAGCTGGGACAGCTGCTGGTGATGATGCAACCAGAGACCCTGTCTTCCTTCCCATTTGTCAAGCCTCCTGTCACTCATGCGGTGTTACTTTCAATAATCTAAACATGTTTCGTTATTAAGAGTACAATGCTAAACCTTTGAATTGTATAAAAGTCACTTAGTTGTAGTTTACCAGTTATTATATACAGGACAATAAATATAAACCAATGGAAAATGAGCTACTTGTGTTGTCGTGTTTCGATCGCTACTCTTTTTTGACATGAAAAAACACATTGGAATTCTACATACTATTCACACCAGAGTCATAAAGCAATACGTCGATGTGCTATGTGTATGTGCCACCTGCAGAGGGTGCTAATGTAACTATTCTCTCTAATGACACGTCTGGAAGCATCTAGACTGGATGGACTGGGATATTCGGTAACCTGGTGTAATTTTCCAGCTCCTCAAAGAACTGCCTGTTTAATTTTTCCTCCCAAGTCCATGAACTCAACCTACAGTATGTTACGGTAACCTGTGAATATATGATGAATACAGCATAGTACATAGTATATTGACTTACTTTTCTTTCTCTATTGTGTTATTGACTACGCTTGTTTATTCCATGTGTAACTCTGTGTCGTTGTGTGTGTCGAACTGCTATGCTTTATCTTGGCCAGGTCGCAGTTGTAAATGAGAACTTGTTCTCAACTAGCTTACCTGGTTAAATAAAGGTGAAATATATATAATTTTTAAATAGCTTCCAAAAAAATATCAGACACTGCTTTTTAATTTTTATTTTATTTTACCCTATCCTCAACCACAACCTTAACACTAACCCTTTCCCTATCCTCAACCACAACCTTAACACTAACCCTTTCCCTATCCTCAACCACAACCTTAACACTAACCCTATCCCTATCCTCAACCACAACCTTAACACTAACCCTTTCCCTATCCTCAACCACAACCTTAACACTAACCCTATCCCTATCCTCAACCACAACCTTAACACTAACCCTTTCCCTATCCTCAACCACAACCTTAACACTAACCCTATCCTCAACCACAACCTTAACACTAACCCTTTCCCTATCCTCAACCACAACCTTAACACTAACCCTATCCCTATCCTCAACCACAACCTTAACACTAACCCTATCCCTATGCTCAACCACAACCTTAACACTAACCCTTTCCCTATCCTCAACCACAACCTTAACACTAACCCTATCCCTATCCTCAACCACAACCTTAACACTAACCCTATCCCTATGCTCAACCACAACCTTAACACTAACCCTATCCCTATCCCTATGCTCAACCACAACCTTAACACTATCCCTATCCCTATGCTCAACCACAACCTTAACACTAACCCTATCCCTATCCTCAACCACAACCTTAACACTAACCCTATCCCTATGCTCAACCACAACATTAACACTAACCCTATCCCTATGCTCAACCACAACCTTAACACTATCCCTATCCCTATGCTCAACCACAACCTTAACACTAACCCTATCCCTATCCTCAACCACAACCTTAACACTAACCCTTTCCCTATCCTCAACCACAACCTTAACACTAACCCTATCCTCAACCACAACCTTAACACTAACCCTATCCTCAACCACAACCTTAACACTAACCCTATCCCTATCCTCAACCACAACCTTAACACTAACCCTATCCCTATCCTCAACCACAACCTTAACACTAACCCTATCCCTATCCTCAACCACAACCTTAACACTAACCCTATCCCTATCCTCAACCACAACCTTAACACTAACCCTAACCCTATCCTCAACCACAACCTTAACACTAACCCTAACCCTATCCTCAACCACAACCTTAACACTAACCCTAACCCTATCCTCAACCACAACCTTAACACTAACCCTAACCCTATCCTCAACCAAAACCTTAACACTAACCCTACCCCTATCCCTATCCTCAACCACAACCTTAACACTAACCCTATCCCTATGCTCAACCACAACCTTAACACTAACCCTATCCCTATCCTCAACCACAACCTTAACACTAACCCTATCCCTATCCTCAACCACAACCTTAACACTAACCCTATCCCTATCCTCAACCACAACCTTAACACTAACCCTATCCCTAACCCTATCCTCAACCACAACCTTAACACTAACCCTATCCCTATCCTCAACCACAACCTTAACACTAACCCTATCCCTATCCTCAACCACAACCTTAACACTAACCCTATCCCTATCCTCAACCACAACCTTAACACTAACCCTATCCCTAACCCTATCCTCAACCACAACCTTAACACTAACCCTATCCCTATCCTCAACCACAACCTTAACACTAACCCTATCCCTATCCTCAACCACAACCTTAACACTAACCCTAACCCTATCCTCAACCACAACCTTAACACTAACCCTATCCCTATCCTCAACCACAACCTTAACACTAACCCTATCCCTATCCTCAACCACAACCTTAACACTAACCCTATCCCTATCCTCAACCACAACCTTAACACTAACCCTATCCCTATCCCTATCCTCAACCACAACCTTAACACTAACCCTATCCCTATCCTCAACCACAACCTTAACACTAACCCTATCCCTATCCTCAACCACAACCTTAACACTAACCCTATCCTCAACCACAACCTTAACACTAACCCTATCCCTATCCCTATCCTCAACCACAACCTTAACACTAACCCTACCCCTATCCTCAACCACAACCTTAACACTAACCCTATCCTCAACCACAACCTTAACACTAACCCTATCCTCAACCACAACCTTAACACTAACCCTATCCCTATCCTCAACCACAACCTTAACCCTAACCCTATCCTCAACCACAACCTTAACACTAACCCTATCCCTATCCTCAACCACAAACTTAACACTAACCCTATCCCTATCCTCAACCACAACCTTAACACTAACCCTATCCCTAACCCTATCCTCAACCACAACCTTAACACTAACCCTAACCCTATCCCTATCCTCAACCACAACCTTAACACTAACCCTACCCCTATCCTCAACCACAACCTTAACACTAACCCTATCCTCAACCACAACCTTAACACTAACCCTATCCTCATCCTCAACCACAACCTTAACACTAACCCTATCCCTATCCTCAACCACAACCTTAACCCTAACCCTATCCTCAACCACAACCTTAACACTAACCCTAACCCTATCCTCAACCACAACCTTAACACTAACCCTAACCCTATCCTCAACCACAACCTTAACACTAACCCTAACCCTATCCTCAACCACAACCTTAACACTAACCCTAACCCTATCCTCAACCACAACCTTAACACTAACCCTATCCCTATCCTCAACCACAACCTTAACACTAACCCTATCCCTATCCTCAACCACAACCTTAACACTAACCCTATCCCTACCCCTATCCTCAACCACAACCTTAACACTAACCCTATCCCTATCCTCAACCACAACCTTAACACTAACCCTAACCCTATCCTCAACCACAACCTTAACACTAACCCTAACCCTATCCTCAACCACCTTAACACTAACCCTAACCCTATCCTCAACCACAACCTTAACACTAACACTAACCCTATCCCTATCCTCAACCACAACCCTATCCTCAACCACAACCAGCTGGAGGGCTGGTACGTGGAGGTGGTACTGGATAGACCGGACCGTGCAGGCGTACTGGAGCTCTAGAGCACCGAGCCTGGCCTACCTTACCTGGTTGAATGCTCCCGGTCGCCCTGCCAGTGTGGCGAGGTGGAACAGCCCGCACTGGGCTGTGCTGGTGAACCGGGGACACCATTGCGTAAAGCTGGTGCCATGTACGCCGGCCCAAGGAGACGCACTGGAGACCAGATGCGTAGAGCCGGCTTCATGGCACCTGGCTCGATGCTCACTCTAGCCCAGCCGATGCGAGGACCTGGTATGTACCGCACCGGGCTATGCACCCGCACTGGGGACACGTGCGCTCTACAGCATAACACGGTGCCTGCCCGGTCTCTCTCGCCCTCCGGTAAGCACAGGAAGTTGGCGCAGGTCTCCTACCTGGCTTCGCAACACTTCCTGTGTGCCCCCTCCCCATACATTTTTGGGGCTGACTCTCGGGCTTCCATCCACGCCGCCGTGCTGCCTCCTCATACCAGCGCCTCTCCGCCTTCACGGCCTCCAGCTCTTCTTTGGGGCGGTGATATTCTCCTGGCTGTGCTCAGGGTCCTTTACCGTCCAACTCATCCTCACATGTCCAGTCCTCCTTGCGCTGCTCCTTCTGCCACTGCCTGTCACCACGCCGCTTGGTCCTTGGTTGGTGGGTGATTCTGTCACGATCGTCATAAGGAGCGAACCAAAATGCAGCGTGTTATGTGTTCATTAAGATTTTTTAATTAAAGAAAGCACTGAACACTGAATACAATCTATACGAAACAATAAACGAATAACGCCTGTGAAGCTATAATGAGAACTGTGCTGACACAAGCAACTAACATAGACAATCACCCACAAACAAACAGTGAAACCCAGGCTACCTAAGTATGATTCTCAGTCAGAGACAACTAATGACACCTGCCTCTGATTGAGAACCATACTAGGGCGAAACATAGAAATCCCAAAATCATAGAAAAACAAACATAGACTGTCCACCCAACTCACGCCCTGACCATACTAAATAATGACAAAACAAAGGAAATAAAGTTCAGAACGTGACAGGAACACTGTGCCATTCTCTAGCTGATGACAACATTGTTTTGACTTCCTTGTTCTGTGGAATTAGGATATAAGGGCCTTCTCGGCAAAGGCCAAGTTAGACATTTTCTCTTTTGTGCGAAAGGTCTCCCTATTATTTGTTATTGACTATATCCACAAAAGCTTTTCTCTTTTGTCCACCTGAAAATTCCCTTTACACTCAGACAGGACAGAGAGCCAGCATTGGAACTAATTCAAAACAAAACTAGGTTGTCCATGTTAAGAATGCCATTCTGCAGTGACTTTAGAGAGAAGACAGAGAGGACACAGAGAGGAGACAGAGAGGACAAAGAGAGGACAATGAGAGGAGACAGAGAGGACACAGAGAGGACACAAAGATGAGACAGAGAGGAGACAGAGAGGAGTTAGAGAAGAGTTAGAGATGTTAGAGATGAGAAAGAGAGGAGTTGGAGAGGAGACAGATAGGAGTTAGAGAGGAGACAGAGAGGAGTTAGAAAGGAAACAGAGAGGAGTTAGAGAGGAGACAGAGAGGAGACAGGGGGGAGTTAGAGGGGAGTTAGAGGAGACAGAGAGGAGACAGACAGGAGTTAGAGAGACAGAGAGGAGTTAGAGAGGAGTTAGAGGAGTCAGAGAGGAGTTAGAGAGGAGACAGAGAGGAGTTAGAGAGAAGTTAGAGAGGAGACAGAGATTAGTCAGAGAGGAGTTAGAGAGGAGTTAGAGAAGAGTTAGAGAGGAGACAGATATTAGTCAGAGAGGAGTTAGAGAGGAGTTAGAGAGGAGACAGAGATTAGTCAGAGAGGAGTTAGGGAGGAGTTATTAGTTAGAGAGGAGTTAGAGAGGAGACAGAAATTAGTCAGAGAGGAGTTAGGGAGGAGTTAGAGAAGAGTTAGAGAGGAGTTAGGAGTTAGAGAGGAGTTAGAGATTAGTCAGAGAGGAGTTAGAGAGGAGTTAGGGAGGAGTTATTAGTTAGAGAGGAGTTAGAGAGGAAACAGTGATTAGTCAGAGAGGAGTTAGAGAGGAGACAGATTAGTCAGAGAGGAGACAGAGAATAGTTAGAGAGGAGACAGAGAGGAGTTAGAGAGGAGAGAGGAGTTAGAGAGGAGACAGAGAGGAGTTAGAGAGCAGTTAGAGAGGAGTTGGAGAGGAGTTAGGGAGGAGTTATTAGTTAGAGAGGAGTTAGAGAGGAGACAGAGATTAGTCAGAGAGGAGTTGGAGAGGAGTTAGAGAGGAGACAGAGAGGAGTTAGAAAGGAAACAGAGAGGAGTTAGAGAGGAGGCAGAGAGGAGACAGGGGGAGTTAGAGGGGAGTTAGAGGAGACAGAGAGGAGACAGACAGGAGGCAGAGGGGACTTAGAGGAGATAGAGAGGAGACAAAGAGGAGTTAGAGAGGAGTTAGAGGAGTCAGAGAGGAGTTAGAGAGGAGACAGAGAGGAGTTAGAGAGAAGTTAGAGAGGAGACAGAGAGGAGTTAGAGAGAAGTTAGAGAGGAGACAGAGATTAGTCAGAGAGGAGTTAGAGAGGAGTTAGAGAAGAGTTAGAGAGGAGACAGATATTAGTCAGAGAGGAGTTAGAGAGGAGTTAGAGAGGAGACAGAGATTAGTCAGAGAGGAGTTAGGGAGGAGTTATTAGTTAGAGAGGAGTTAGAGAGGAGACAGAAATTAGTCAGAGAGGAGTTAGGGAGGAGTTAGAGAAGAGTTAGAGAGGAGTTAGGAGTTAGAGAGGAGTTAGGAGTTAGAGAGGAGTTAGAGATTAGTCAGAGAGGAGTTAGAGAGGAGTTAGGGAGGAGTTATTAGTTAGAGAGGAGTTAGAGAGGAAACAGAGATTAGTCAGAGAGGAGTTAGAGAGGAGACAGATTAGTCAGAGAGGAGACAGAGAATAGTTAGAGAGGAGACAGAGAGGAGTTAGAGAGGAGAGAGGAGTTAGAGAGGAGACAGAGAGGAGTTAGAGAGCAGTTAGAGAGGAGTTAGAGAGGAGTTAGGGAGGAGTTATTAGTTAGAGAGGAGTTAGAGAGGAGACAGAGATTAGTCAGAGAGGAGACAGAGAGGAGTTAAATAGGAGACAGAGAGGAGTTAGAGAGGAGTTAGAGAGGAGACAGAGAGGAGTTAGAGGGGAGTTAGAGGAGACAGGGAGGAGACAGACAGGAGGCAGAGAGGAGTTAGAGGGGAGTTAGAGGATACAGAGAGGAGACAGACAGGAGGCAGAGAGTAGTTAGAGAGGAGACAGAGATTAGTCAGAGAGGAGTTAGAGAAGAGTTAGATAGGAGACAGAGATTAGTCAGAGAGGAGTTATAGAGGAGTTAGAGAGGAGACAGAGAGGAGTTAGAGAGGAGACAGGTGAGGAGTTAGAGAGGAGACAGAGAGGAGTTAGAGAGCAGTTAGAGAGGAGTTAGGGAGGAGTTATTAGTTAGAGAGGAGTTAGAGAGGACACAGAGATTTGTCAGAGAGGAGTTAGAGAGGAGACAGAGATTAGTCAGAGAGGAGTTAGAGGGGAGTTAGAGAAGAGTTAGAGAGGAGTTAGGAGTTAGAGAGGAGTTAGAGAGGAGACAGAGATTAGTCAGAGAGGAGTTAGAGAGGAGTTAGGGAGGAGTTATTAGTTAGAGAGGAGTTAGAGAGGAGACATAGATTAGTCAGAGAGGAGTTGGAGAGGAGTTAGAGAGGAGACAGAGAGGAAACAGAGAGGAGGTAGAGAGGAGTTAGAGGAGACAGACAGGAGACAGACAGGAGGCAGAGAGGAGTTAGAGGAGATAGAAATGAGTTGGAGAGGAGTTAGAGAGGAGACAGAGAGGAGTTAGAGAGCAGTTAGAGAGGAGTTAGGGAGGAGTTATTAGTTAGAGAGGAGTTAGAGAGGACACAGAGATTTGTCAGAGAGGAGTTAGAGAGGAGTTAGAGAAGAGTTAGAGAGGAGTTAGGAGTTAGAGAGGAGTTAGAGAGGAGACAGAGATTAGTTAGAGAGGAGTTAGAGAGGAGTTAGAGAAGAGTTAGGAGTTAGAGAGGAGTTAGAGAGGAGACAGAGATTAGTCAAAGAGGAGTTAGGGAGGAGTTATTAGTTAGAGAGGAGTTAGAGAGTAGACAGAGATTAGTCAGAGAGGAGACAGAGAAGAGTTAGAGAGGAGAGAGAATTTAGAGAGGAGACAGAGAGGAGTTAGAGAGCAGTTAGAGAGGAGTTAGAGAGGAGTTATTAGTTAGAGAGGAGTTAGAGAGGAGACAGAGAGGAAGCAGAGAGGAGTTAGAGGGGAGTTAGATGGGAGTTAGAGAGGAGACAGAGAGGAGTTAGAGAGGAGACAGAGATTAGTCAAAGAGGAGTTAGAGAGGAGTTAGGGAGGAGTTATTAGTTAGAGAGGAGTTAGAGAGTAGACAGAGATTAGTCAGAGAGGAGACAGAGAAGAGTTAGAGAGGAGAGAGAATTTAGAGAGGAGACAGAGAGGAGTTAGAGAGCAGTTAGAGAGGAGTTAGAGAGGAGTTATTAGTTAGAGAGGAGTTAGAGAGGAGACAGAGAGGAAGCAGAGAGGAGTTAGAGGGGAGTTAGATGGGAGTTAGAGAGGAGACAGAGAGGAGTTAGAGAGGAGACAGAGAGGAAACAGAGAGGAGACTGTGGTAGAAAATTGGTTCAAATATGACACAATCAAGAACTTTGAATTCAATTATAGACTTTTAATACAAGAGTATAGCAAGCCGGAGTGCTCCACGGAACACACACCTTTTCCAGAGCCCTGGCTCCAGTATTTATCCACATATTGCATATGAGCCCATCCCACATGTAAATTACGTTACATTCCAATCCGTGCATCCTGCTTGTTCAGCTCAATAACGCCCATATCTGCTTTCCGTCAGATTATAATGATGACAAGACCCTTGCTTTGTTCCTGCACTTAGCTAAATGCATTCTTTTGTTTGTGTAAGTTTGTTTTGTTTGTGAAAGGAGTTAGAGAGGAGTTAGAGGAGATAGAAAGGAGTTGGAGAGGAGTTGGAGAGGAGTTGGAGAGGTGACGGAGAGGGGTTGGAGAGGAGTTAGAGAGGAGACAGAGATTAGACAAAGAGGAGACAGAGAGGGGTTGGAGAGGAGTTAGAGAGGAGACAGAGAGGAGATGGAGAGGGGTTGGAGAGGAGTTAGAGAGGAGACAGAGAGGAGACGGAGAGGGGTTGGAGAGGAGTTAGAGAGGAGACAGAGGAGACAAAGAAATTAGAGAGTTAGAGAGGAAACAGAGAGGAGGCAGAGAGGAGTTAGAGGGGAGTTAGAGAGGAAACAGAGAGGAAAAAGAGGAAACAGAGAGGAGACAGAGAGGAGTTAGAGAGGAAACAGAGGAGACAGAGAGGAGTTAGAGAGGAGACAGAGAGGAGTTAGAGAGGAAACAGAGAGGAGACATAGAGGAGATATACGTTTGAAGTCGGACGTTTACATACACCTTAGCCAAATACATTTAAACTCAGTTTTTCTACAATTCCTGACATTTAATCCTAGTAAATATTCCCTATTTTAGGTCAATTAGGATCACCACTCTATTTTAAGAATGTGAAATGTCAGAATAATTGTAGGTTTCTTCTGACCCCTCCTGTCTCAGCCTCCAGTATTTATGCTGCAGTAGTTTATGTGTCGGGGGGCTAGGGTCAGTTTGTTAATTCTGGAGTACTTCTCCTGTCTTATCCGGTGTCCTGTGTGAATTTAAGTATGCTCTCTCTAATTCTCTCTCTCTCTCTCTCTCTCTCTCTCTCTCTCTCTCTCTCAATTCAATTCAATTCAAGGGCTTTATTGGCATGGGAAACATGTGTTAACGTTGCCAAAGCAAGTGAGGTAGACAACATACAAAGTGGATATATAAAGTGAAAAACAACAAAAATTAACAGTAAACATTACACATACAGAAGTTTCAAAACAGTAAAGACATTACAAATTTTGGGTCAGTCACAGTGGTCAGGTATTCTGCCGCTGTGTACTCTCTGTGTAGGGCCAAATAGCATTCTAGTTTGCTCTGTTTTTTTGTTAATTCTTTCCAATGTGTTAAGTAATTATCTTTTTGTTTGGTTGGGTCTAATTGTGCTGTTGTCCTGGGGCTCTGTAGGGTGTGTTTGTGTTTGTGAACAGAGCCCCAGGACCAGCTTGCTTAGGGGACTCTTCTCTAGGTTCATCTCTCTGTAGGTGATGGCTTTGTTATGGAAGGTTTGTGAATCGCTTCCTTTTAGGTGGTTGTAGAATTTAACGGCTCTTTTCTGGATTTTGATAATTAGTGGGTATCGGCCTAATTCTGCTCTGCATGCATTATTTGGTGTTCTACGTTGTACACGGAGGATATTTTTGCAGAATTCTGCGTGCAGAGTCTCAATTTGGTGTTTGTCCCATTTTGTGAAGTCTTGGTTGGTGAGCGGACCCCAGACCTCACAACCATAAAGGGCAATGGGCTCTATGACTGATTCAAGTATTTTTAGTCAAATCCTAATTGGTATGTTGAAATTTATGTTTCTTTTGATGGCATAGAATGCCCTTCTTGCCTTGTCTCTCAGATCGTTCACAGCTTTGTGGAAGTTACCTGTGGCGCTGATGTTTAGGCCAATGTATGTATAGTTTTTTGTGTGCTCTAGGGCAACAGTGTCTAGATGGAATTTGTATTTGTGGTCCTGGTGACTGGACCTTTTTTGGAACACCATTATTTTGGTCTTACTGAGATTTACTGTCAGGGCCCAGGTCTGACAGAATCTGTGCATAAGATCTAGGTGCTGCTGTAGGCCCTCCTTGGTTGGTGACAGAAGCACCAGATCATCAGCAAACAGCAGACATTTGACTTCGGATTCTAGCAGGGGGAGGCCGGGTGCTGCAGACTTTTCTAGTGCCCGCGCGAGAGTGGGGGTTGGGACTATTTGCCCGCTCACTACCTATGTGTGGCTTCCATGTTGAGGCCCTCTTTGCGGGGGTGGGGTGCATGGGGTGGGCAGGAGTGGCATAGGTCTGATCTGATCTGAGGGGGCCTAAATGGGGTGTGGTCATGGTTGACGGGGGGGGGTGTTGATTGGTTGGGGTGGTGGGTGTGGATGTGTCTGGGTGTACTGTGGTCTGGATGTAATTCCTCTTGGCGTGGGTCCTCTATGTGTAGGTCCAGGGGGGGGGGTCCTGCAGATCTGGGAGGGTGTCTCGCTGGTCTGGGTGGGGTGTCTATTTATCTGTTGCTCCTGTGTGAAGTGTTGGGGATACATTTGAGAGCGATGTCTTTTAGAGTTCGGGCAAAGGTGGGCACTGCTGCCTTGTAGAGGTGGACCTGGTCATAGAGGCTGTTCAAGTCCAGGGTGGAGTGGTGGGCCAGGAAAACGTTTGGTTTTGAGGCACAGTCACGGGAAATACTTGCATTTACCCGCTGTATTGTGGCAGGGTGGAAGTCTTTTCGTGGTAGCAGGGTGGAGATAACCACTTGTGCGTTGGGGAAAGTAGAAGAAGCCTTTTCACTCCCTTCAGTGCTGTGGCCACTCTTTCCTGCTGTGCTCTCAGGTCGTTTGTGCCTGTGTGTATTATTATGTGGCTGGGTGAGCCTAGTTTGGCCTCAGACAGAAGGTCTAGGGCGCGCTGGGTGTTTGGACACCAGAGTTTAGACACACTGTGTTTGGGAAAAAGTTTTTTTTCTTCTATATATTTCCCATTTGAGTCCATAAGTAGTACAATCTGTGTCTTGTGTTTGTCCTCAGTGGGTGTGGGGGGGTTGTCAGAAGGGCTATCAGGGTGGCTGACAGGGGGGTGCTCAGAGGGGGTGAGAGCCTCTGGGCTTGGGGTTCTTCATTTGTCTGTTCTGCTGTGATGTCGACTCTATGGTCAGGGTCTGGTGTGGACTGTTCCGCTGTGGTGTCGACTCTATGGTCGGGGTCTGGGGTGGACTGTTCTGCTGTGGTGTCGACTCTATGGTCCGGGTCTGGTGTGGACTGTTCTGCTGTGGTGTCGAGACTTTTGTTGGGTGCTGAGGTGGGCTGTTCTGCTGGCTTCTCTGTGGGGGTGGCCACCTCTCTAGTGGGTTGTTCTCTGTCACACGCCGTCCCCCTCAACTTCTCCTCCATCCCCCTCACCCTCTCCTCCATCCCCCTCAACCTCTCCTCCACCAGCAGTCTGATACTCTCCTCTAGTGCTCTGTTCTGCTCCTCTTTCTCCTGTTGTATTTGTCTCACCACTGTCCAAAGTGCAGATATGTCCCTGTCCACCTCCAGCTCTCCGGGTCTGGTTAAGGGGCTGTTGTTGTGCTGGACTGTTGTCTGGGTCTGTGCTGACTGAAGTGTAATCACCTGCTGTTCCAGCTCCACCTGCCTTATCTCCAGCTGGGTGAATTTGTCCTTCATTTCAATGAGGGAGTGGTAGTCTGTGCTGGGAGGTTGACTCTCCGCTGGGGGTTGCTCGTCTGTGGGGTTACATAATGAGGAGGTCTGGTCTGACCCGCTCGGTGTGGGGGTGTCTTTATCAAGGGAGAGCTTCTCCTGCTGGGCTAATTCTTTGATTCAGTGAAAGTCCAGCTGAAACTGTTTGGGGTTACTCTGTACCATTACTGTTCCGGAATTATAGATATTTATATTACTTGACTCAGAGTCCTCGTTATCAAGTTTCCACCCCTCGTTAACCCCCCCTCTCTTAACAAGGGGGTAGTGTGCTAATATAGCACTGTGCCATGCCAGGGGATGGTTTGTGTGGAAGATAAGGTTGCTGATGTTCCCATTTTTGTAATAGTCAGCAATAAGTGTCTCTTGATTTTCCATAAGGAGCTTCATTTTGTAATCTTTTCTTGCCTTATCATTCTTTACATGCAAATGGTACTGTATTTTAATTACCTCTGAACAGCGGGAGGGAGCTTCTAAGGCCTCTCCATTTGGTTGGGGTAGACTGTGTGACTCTCCTGCCATTGTTGGGCTAATGGGCTTTGACACCTCTCACTTGACACGTCAGTGCTAGTTGAAGCTGTATCAAGCTTGGCAGAATTATGTTAGAATTCAGTCCATATAAAGTAATGTTGTGTATTTTTCTTCTTGGCTTTAGGAAATAAAATATAGTTTCAGACTAAACATTACTCACTCAGTTCCAGGTTGGATGGTGTTTTCAGGTTTCTGTTGTTTTCCAGAGAATTTGCTGTATAGAGAAATAAATCTTGGTAGTTGTGAACCTTCCAGGTGATTCCGTAATTCCGTCCAAAATCAGGTTGTAGGTTTTAAGTTTTGATTTGAAGTGGGGGTTATGTTGTAGAGGGTAGAATCCAGTATGTGTTCCTGACAAAAAATCCAAGTTTATCTAACTCCTAATCTATATTTTTTAAAGAAAATGCTGAAAAATGCAGGAGCTCATCTGATTGTGACCTCTCTCTCTCTCTCTCTCTCTCACCTGAGTCCTAGTGTCATGCCTCACGACTACCTGGCATGATGACTCCTTGCTGTCCCCAGTCCACCTGGCCGTGCTGCTGCTCCAGTTTCAACTGTTCTGCCTGCGGCTATGGAACCCTGACCTGTTCACCGGAGGTGCTACCTGTCCCAGACCTGCTGTTTTCAACGCTCTAGAGACAGCAGGAGTGGTAGAGATACTCCTAATGATCGGCTATGAAAAGCTAACTGACATTTACTCCTGAGGTGCTGACTACTGTGATTATTATTATTTGACCCAGCTGGTCATTTATGAACATTTGAACATCTTGGCCATGTTCTGTTATAATCTCCACCCGGCACATTATTTATGGTGGTTTCCTCCAGTATCTTCACAAGGTCCTTTGCTGTTGTTCTGGGATTGAATTGCACTTTTCACACCAAAGTACGTTCATCTCTAGGAGACAGAACACGTCTCCTTCCTGAGCGGTATGATGGCTGTGCGTTCCCATGGGGTTAATACTTGCGTACTATTGTTTGTACAGATGAACATGGTACCTTCAGGCATTTGGAAATGGCTCCCAAGGATGAAGCAGACTTGTGGAGGTCTCCAATTCTTTTCTGAGGTCTTGGCTGATTTCTTTTCATTTTCCTGTCAAGCAAAGAGGCACTGTGTTTGAAGATAGGCCTTGAAATACATCGACAGGTACACCTCCAATTGACTCAAATTATGTCAATTAGCCTATCAGAAGCTCCTAAAGCCATGACATCATTTTCCGGAATTTTCCAAGCTGTTTAAAGGCACAGTCAACTTAGTGTATTTTAACTTCTGACCCACTAGAATTGTGATACAGTGAATTATAGATGGAATAATCTGTCTGTAAACAATTATTAAAAACTGTACTTGTGTCTTGCACAAAGTAGATGTCCTAATCGACTTGCCAAAACTATAGTTCGTTAACAGGAAATTTGTAGAGTGGTTGAAAAATTAGTTTTAATGACTCCAACCTAAGTGTATGTAAACTTCCGACTTTGTCAGCGTCAACACCTGTCTAACTAAGCTCTCGTTCCATTCCTCCATGTCAGGACTATCTCCTATCACACCAAACACCTCCAACATAACATGTATTGTATGCAAGCATGGGTGTGGGTGTGGGTGTCTGTTCTGTTATGCCTGTTTGAGCTCCTAGGATTCCAGTGTGCGTTCTTAATGTATAGCTGCTAATTACACATAAGTGGCTTGTCACATAATGTTCTCTACCAGCCTGTGTGTTAGCAACAGTATATTTACATCTCCCCGCTATGCTGTAGACCTGCTGAGCAGACTCTCAGATTCCTCTAGCCCTGTGTCATGGCTAGGGTGAGCTTGGAGTGGGGATTACAATTGGCAGGACAGGGAGGGAGGGAGGGAGGGAGGGAGGGAGAGAGGGAGGGAGGGAGGGAGGGAGGGAGGCAGGCAGGCAGGCAGGCAGGCAGGCAGGCAGGCAGGCAGGCAGGCAGGCAGGGAGGGAGGGAGGGAGGGAGGGAGGGAGGGAGGGAGGGAGGCAGGCAGGCAGGCAGGCAGGCAGGCAGGCAGGCAGGCAGGCAGGCAGGCAGGCAGGAGGGAGGGAGGGAGGGAGGGAGGGAGGGAGGGAGGGAGGGAGGGAGGGAGGGAGGGAGGGAGGGAGGGAGGGAGGGAGGGAGGGAGGGAGGGAGGGAGGGAGGGAGGGAGGGAGGGAGGGAGGGAGGGAGGGAGGGAGGGAGGGGGTGAAACAAAGTGCTGGACAGCTGTGTTCGATTGGTCGATGGGAGGTCCTTGGATTTAGATTCCATTCTAGTGCTACATCTGCCATGAATAGACATTCTAGTTCCTTCTATAAATATCTGGCTGAGGGAGGTGTGTGGGGGGGACAGGGCGTAAGGGTTGAGAAGGGAGGGCCAGTGACAGTGTTGACGAGAGGTGGGCGGTTGCTGTGTGCATAAAAGCCTTCGGCCGAGGAGCACTATCATTGGAAGTTTGAGAGAGACCAACCAAAGTCAGTCAGCCAGTCAGCCAGTCAGCCAGCCAGTCAGCCAGTCAGCCAGTCAGCCAGCCAGCCAGTCAGCCAGTCAGCCAGTCAGCCAGTCAGCCAGTCAGCCAGCCAGTCAGTCAGTCAGCCAGTCAGCCAGCCCACAACTCTTCTACTGGTATAGTACTACTCCTCTTCCTCCAGCAACCATGACAGAGAGACATATCCCCTTCAGCCTGCTCCGCACCCCCAGCTGGGACCCCTTCCGTGACTGTTACCAGGGCAACCGGCTCTTTGACCAGGCCTTCGGCATGCCGGCCCTCCCTGAGGAGTTCCCCACCTTCCCTAGCACCCACTGGCCCGGCTACATGCGCCCATCTGCCCTTAGCCCTGACATGTCCACTGCTGGATTCATACCCTCCATGATGCCCCAGAGCCCTGTGATGTCCCCCCTGCATAGTGCCATGATGCAGGCTGCCATGATGCCCCAGGCCGCGGTGATGCCCCAGGCTCCCATGATGGCTCAGGCTGGGGCAGCATCGTACGCCCTTGCCCTCTCCCGCCAGCTCAGCTCTGGCATGTCTGAGATCAAGCAGACCCAGGAGACCTGGAAGGTCACTCTGGACGTCAACCACTTCTCCCCTGAGGAGCTGGTGATCAAGACCAAGGATGGCGTGGTGGAGATCACTGGTGAGTAGCTCATATCTGGAGATCTCTTTGTGTGTTTGTTTCTGGCTATGTCTCTGTCTGTCTCTGTCAGTCTGTCTCTGTCTCTCTCTGTCTCTGTCTGTCTCTGTCTGTCTCTGTCTCTCTCTTTCTCTCTCTGTCTCTGTCTGTCTCTATCTCTGTATCTGTTTTCTATCTCTGTCTCTGTCTGTCTCTGTCTGTCTCTGTCTGTCTCTGTCTGTCTCTGTCTCTCTCTGTCTCTCTCTTTCTCTGTCTGTCTCTTTCTCTGTCTGTCTCTTTCTCTGTCTCTCTCTCTCTCTGTCTGTCTCTATCTCTGTCTGTCTCTTTCTCTGTCTGTCTCTTTCTCTGTCTGTCTCTATCTCTGTCTGTCTCTTTCTCTGTCTGTCTCTTTCTCTGTCTGTCTCTTTCTCTGTCTGTCTCTTTCTCTGTCTGTCTCTTTCTCTGTCTGTCTCTTTCTCTGTCTCTATCTCTGTCTGTCTCTATCTCTGTATCTGTTTTCTATCTCTGTCTCTGTCTGTCTCTGTCTGTCTCTGTCTGTCTCTGTCTGTCTCTGTCTGTCTCTGTCTCTCTCTGTCTCTGTCTCTCTCTCTCTGTCTGTCTCTATCTCTGTCTGTCTCTTTCTCTGTCTGTCTCTTTCTCTGTCTGTCTCTTTCTGTCTCTCTCTATCTCTGTCTGTCTCTATCTCTGTCTGTCTCTATCTCTATATCTGTTTTCTATCACTATCTCTGTAAGTCTGGCCTCGCCGTTAGTAAAAAACAAGATTCATTTGTTCCAGTAATAACACCCACCAGAGACCGAAATAGTCTTGAAAACGTTTGCCAGCGATGGAAGTCAAATGCCCTTCCAACTGGTTCATTCTGGCACCGGCCATGAAATCAGAACAAAGGAGCGAGAATTTTGGTGGCCACTGGCCAATGATGGTTACAATTGAAATCAGCTGTGCGGGTGATTTTAGTGCGTATTGATATTTTAACGAGAGAGAACCTTGTTTTAGTACGCTGGCCAACTCTCCATGCAACAGTCCCCATGTCTCTTTGGGTATACACACGTAACTACCAAAATAAAGGAAACACGTTTTGTTGATGGTGGTGGAAAACGTTGTCTCAGGTGTCGCTCCAGAATCTTCCGTAAAGTGTTTAATTGGGTTGAGATCTAGTGAATGACTGACTGACTCTCTCTCACACACACGCACGCACGCACGCACACACACACACACACACACACACACACACACACACACACACACACACACACACACACACACACACATGCTCATTTGAGACCCCTCTTTCAAAGTTTTTGTCGATGACCCAAAGCATGATGGGATGTTCATTTCCTAAACACCTACTATGTCCCTCATTTACTCAAGTGTTTCCTTTATTTTGGCGGGTACATATATATATGACCTGCATTTAATGAACGAGTCACATGAGACGTCACACTTACTAAACACTACCAAGTACACTTAGTGTTTCACTTGGCTTAGTACGTGAGATGTTACTGTGTCACAGAGGACAGTGAGGTGTTACTGTGTCATATATGGACAGTGAGGTGTTACTGTGTCACAGAGGACAGTGAGGTGTTACTGTGTCATATATGGACAGTGAGGTGTTACTGTGTCATATATGGACAGTGAGGTGTTACTGTGTCACAGAGGACAGTGAGGTGTTACTGTGTCATATATGGACAGTGAGGTGTTACTGTGTCATAGATGGACAGTGAGGTGTTACTGTGTCATATATGGACAGTGAGGTGTTACTGTGCCACAGAGGACAGTGAGGTGTTACTGTGTCATATATGGACAGTGAGGTGTTACTGTGTCATAGATGGACAGTGAGGTGTTACTGTGTCATAGATGGACAGTGAGGTGTTACTGTGCCACAGAGGACAGTGAGGTGTTACTGTGCCACAGAGGACAGTGAGGTGTTACTGTGTCACAGAGGACAGTGGGGTGTTACTGTGCCACAGAGGACAGTGAGGTGTTACTGTGCCACAGAGGACAGTGAGGTGTTACTGTGTCACAGAGGACAGTGGGGTGTTACTGTGCCACAAATGGACAGTGAGGTGTTACTGTGTCACAGAGGACAGTGAGGTGTTACTGTGTCACAGAGGACAGTGAGGTGTTACTGTGTCATAGATGGACAGTGAGGTGTTACTGTGTCATAGATGGACAGTGAGGTGTTACTGTGCCACAGAGGACAGTGAGGTGTTACTGTGCCACAGAGGACAGTGAGGTGTTACTGTGCCACAAATGGACAGTGAGGTGTTACTGTGTCACAGATGGACAGTGAGGTGTTACTGTGTCATAGATGGACAGTGAGGTGTTACTGTGTCATATCTGGACAGTGAGGTGTTACTGTGTCATAGATGGACAGTGAGGTGTTACTGTGTCATAGATGGACAGTGAGGTGTTACTGTGCCACAGAGGACAGTGGGGTGTTACTGTGCCACAGAGGACAGTGAGGTGTTACTGTGTCACAGAGGACAGTGAGGTGTTACTGTGCCACAGAGGACAGTGAGGTGTTACTGTGTCATATATGGACAGTGAGGTGTTACTGTGCCACAGAGGACAGTGAGGTGTTAATGTGTCATTGATGGACAGTGAGGGTAATGGTGTACAAACTCTAGATTGGACTTCAAACAACACTTTTTCATCTTTACATTTAATATATTCCCTTACTTACTTTGTGGTTAGCTAGGAACTAAAACTACTATTAATGCCCTGGGTTAAGGCCCTGGGTTAAGCCCCTGGTTAAAGGCCCTGGTTTAATGCCCTGGTTAAAGGCCCTGGTTAAAGGCCCTGGTTCAATGCCCTGGTTTAATGCCCTGGTTAAAGGCCCTGGTTAATGGCCCTGGTTAATGGCCCTGGTTTAATGCCCTGGTTAAAGGCCCTGGTTAAAGGCCCTGGTTTAATGCCCTGGTTAAAGGCCCTGGTTTAATGGCCCTGGTTAATGGCCCTGGTTATAGGCCCTGGTTAATGGCCCTGGTTTAATGCCCTGGTTAATGGCCCTGGTTAATGGCCCTGGTTTAATGCCCTGGTTAAAGGCCCTGGTTAAAGGCCCTGGTTTAATGCCCTGGTTAAAGGCCCTGGTTAATGGCCCTGGTTTAATGCCCTGGTTAATGGCCCTGGTTAAAGGACCTGGTTAAAGGCCCTGGTTAAAGGCCCTGGTTAAAGACCCTGCTTAAAGGCCCTGGGTTAAGGCACTGGTTAAAGGCCCTGGGTGAATTCCCTGGGTTAAGGCCCTGGTTAAAGGCCCTGGGTAAATGCCCTGGTTTAAGGCCCTGGTTAAAGGCCCTGGTTTAATGCCCTGGTTAAAGGCCCTGGTTAATGGCCCTGGTTAAAGGCCCTGGTTAAAGGCCCTGGTTTAATGCCCTGGTTAAAGGCCCTGGTTTAATGGCCCTGGTTAATGGCCCTGGTTAAAGGCCCTGGTTAATGGCCCTGGTTTAATGCCCTGGTTAATGGCCCTGGTTTAATGCCCTGGTTAAAGGCCCTGGTTAAAGGCCCTGGTTTAATGCCCTGGTTAAAGGCCCTGGTTTAATGGCCCTGGTTAATGGCCCTGGTTTAATGCCCTGGTTAATGGCCCTGGTTAAAGGACCTGGTTAAAGGCCCTGGTTAAAGGCCCTGGTTAAAGACCCTGCTTAAAGGCCCTGGGTTAAGGCACTGGTTAAAGGCCCTGGGTGAATTCCCTGGGTTAAGGCCCTGGTTAAAGGCCCTGGGTAAATGCCCTGGTTTAAGGCCCTGGTTAAAGGCCCTGGTTTAATGCCCTGGTTAAAGGCCCTGGTTAATGGCCCTGGTTAAAGGCCCTGGTTAATGGCCCTGGTTAAAGGCCCTGGTTAAAGGCCCTGGTTGAAGGCCCTGGTTATTAAAGGTAATTTCACAGTCTCTCCCCAGTGTTGATGAATGCATGTTTAAAGGTCCTTTCACACCCTCTCTCCTCAGTGTTGTGGTCCTGTGGGAAAGGGGGGACAGGTCCCTGTGGCAAACTCCTTTTAGCAGCTCAGCTGTCGTCATAACAAACAGATATGCTGTGAGATAACAGGGCAGTATTTCAGGCCTGGCATGTAGGGACCTGGTTTCAAAACCAGTCAAAAAAGTAAGTCATTTTAGGCAACAAAATGGACAAAAAGGGGCGGGTCCTTAAGAGGTTGAGTTATGCCCTCCGTGTAGCGTGTAACGTGTAGCGTGTAACGTGTAGCGTGTAACGTGTCAAAGGGGACATGGATAAACGGTACCGACACCAGGCAAGGGGGACAGGGCGGCGGGCGGGGCGGGGCAGGGGGGGGGGGCATGACTTCTATTCTCAGCCCCTCGTAAATAAAACAGAACAGATGGTCACTCCTAAAGAGTGAACCAGTAGCTCCCTTGATAGTGTTGAAGTATCAGGGGAACTTTCAGACAGAGAGAGAGGCAACAGCAACACATAGAGAGAGCATGTGTTCATACTCAAACAAACTCTGGATGAGCTGGGCGTGGTAAATGAAGGGACTGCAGTCCCCGGTGTGTGAGAGACTGCTAAGACCGGTGTGTGAGAGAGTGCTAAGACCGGTGTGTGAGAGAGTGCTAAGACCGGTGTGTGAGAGAGTGCTAAGACCGGTGTGAGAGAGAGTGCTAAGACCGGTTTGTGAGAGAATGCTAAGACCGGTGTGAGAGAGAGTGCTAAGACCGGTGTGTGAGAGAGTGCTAAGACCGGTGTGTGAGAGAGTGCTAAGACCGGTGTGTGAGAGAGTGCTAAGACCGGTGTGTGAGAGAGTGCTAAGACCGGTGTGTGAGAGAGTGCTAAGACCGGTGTGTGAGAGAGTGCTAAGACCGGTGTGTGAGAGAGTGCTAAGACCGGTGTGTGAGAGAGTGCTAAGACCGGTGTGTGAGAGAGTGCTAAGACCGGTGTGTGAGAGAGTGCTAAGACCGGTGTGTGAGAGAGTGCTAAGACCGGTGTGTGAGAGAGTGCTAAGACCGGTGTGTGAGAGAGTGCTAAGACCGGTGTGTGAGAGAGTGCTAAGACCGGTGTGTGAGAGAGAGTGCCAAGACCGGTGTGAGAGAGAGTGCTAAGACCGGTGTGTGAGAGAGTGCTAAGACCGGTGTGTGAGAGAGTGCTAAGACCGGTGTGTGTGTCCACAGGCAAGCATGAGGAGAGGAAGGACGAACATGGATTCGTGTCCAGATGCTTCACCAGGAAATACACGTAAGTGACATCAACATCATTGTTTCACAACAGCAATAAAACTGCACTGTTGTCAAAGAACCTGGACGACTACAACAAATAAATAAATCCACTGTTGCATGACGCGTTGTTACAATTTGTCACCATGACGAAATAGGAATTGTAAAAAAAAAATATGGAGTAGAGCCTCTGTCAATGACTGGACAAAATAATAAATGCCTCTCCCATTTGCTTCAGAGATTAAGTTGACTCGGACTCCTTTTAACGTTGATTTCGTCAACAACTAAAATCCATCAAGCCTGTAGACGGTTGATTGGTCAAGCCTGTAGACGGTTGATTGGTCAAGCCTGTAGACTGTTGATTGGTCAAGACTGTAGAGGGTTGATTGGTCAAGCCTGTAGACTGTTGATTGGTCAAGACTGTAGAGGGTTGATTAGTCAAGACTGTAGAGGGTTGATTGGTCAAGCCTGTGCACGATAGATTGGTCAAGCCTGTAGAGGGTTGATTGGTCAAGACTGTAGAGGGTTGATTGGTCAAGCCTGTAGACGGTTGATTGGTCAAGACTGTAGAGGGTTGATTGGTCAAGCCAGTAGAGGGTTGATTGGTCAAGACTGTAGAGGGTTGATTGGTCAAGACTGTAGAGGGTTGATTGGTCAAGCCAGTAGAGGGTTGATTGGTCAAGCCTGTAGACGGTTTATTGGTCAAGCCTGTAGATGTTTGATTGGTCAAGCCTCTAAAGGGTTGAGTGTAATGGAAGGCTGAGCGAAGCATCACCGGCACAGTACAGCTCTCTTCCGTGTAAGAAGAGCTCCACAAGACCGCCATCCAGGGGCCACTACACCAACCATGAATCTAGAGTCAACACCACACCAACCATGAATCTAGAGTCAACACTACACATTCCACGAATCTGGAGTCAACACTACACCAACCATGAATCTGGAGTCAACACTACACCAACCATGAATCTAGAGTCAACACTACACATACCATGAATCTGGAGTCAACACTACACATTCCATGAATCTGGAGTCAACACCACACATATCATGAATCTGGAATAGCCTGTACCGTAATAGCCTGCATATAGTCTCCACATTGACTCTGTACCGTAATAGCCTGCATATAGTCTCCACATTGACTCTGTACCGTAATAGCCTGCATATAGTCTCCACATTGACTCTGTACCGTAATAGCCTGCATATAATCTCCACATTGACTCTGTACCGTAATAGCCTGCATATAGTCCCACATTGACTCTGTACCGTAATAGCCTGCATATAGTCTCCACATTGACTCTGTACCGTAATACCCTGTATATAGTCTCCACATTGACTCTGTACCGTAATACCCTGTATATAGCCTCCACATTGACTCTGTACCGTAATACCCTATATATAGTCTCCACATTGACTCTGTACCGTAATAGCCTGCATATAGTCTCCACATTGACTCTGTACCGTAATATCCTGTATATAGTCTCCACATTGACTCTGTACCGTAATACCCTGTATATAGCCTCCACATTGACTCTGTACCGTAATACCCTGTATATAGCCTCCACATTGACTCTGTACCGTAATACCCTGTATATAGCCTCCACATTGACTCTGTACCGTAATACCCTGTATATAGCCTCGTTATTGTTACTTTATTGTGTTAATTTTTTCCTTTATTTTTTAATATCACTTTTGTTCATTTAGTAAATATTTTCTTAACTCTACTTTTCTTAAAACTGTATTGTTGGTTAAGGGCTTGTAAGTAATTATTTCATACTATTACATTTACATTTAAAGAAAATGATAAAATATGTCTCAATTAATTATTTTATAGACAGCATCCCAATAGTAACCTTCCTTCCTTCCTTCCTTCCTTCCTTCCTTCCTTCCTTCCTTCCTTCCTTCCTTCCTTCCTTCCTTCCTTCCTTCCTTCCTTCCTTCCTTGAGTCCTCTTCTTCCATCCTCCTGGATCATAAAGCCATTGGCAACAGCTTCCCAATGTATGTGGGGGTTGTACGATATTCTGACTGTGCTGTTTCCCCTAGAGTTTAGACACCAGGAAATCTGAATAAAGTATCAGATGAATGAGATAAGATGAAGATATATCGAGAGTTAAAAGCTCTGTCTGCCTCCAGTCTAGTACTTTATCCACGAACTGTGGTCTTTTCTCCTTCCTGCTCCAGCCTGCCCCCTATGGCCGACGCTGAGAAGGTGACGTCCACCCTGTCCTCTGAGGGAGTTCTGACCGTGGAGGCTCCTCTGAACAAGCAGGCCATCAAGGCTGCAGAGATCTCCATTCCTGTCATCATGGGCAGCAGCAAGACAAAAACCCTGACGACATGACGATGAGGAAGGGAAGTGGCAACGGGTACCACCCTGACGAACATGACGATGAGGAAGAAGAGGAGTGAAGAAACTCCACACACACACAAACACACACACAAACACACAAACACACACACACACACACAAACACACACACACACACACACACACACACACACACACACACACACACACACACACACACACACACACACACACACACACACACACACACACACACACACACACACACAGATGAACACACACACTCAGATGATCACACACATTTATCCTAGACACAGAGGAAATTGTGAGACAGGCAGGGGGGGGTGGGGGGGTGATAATGCCACATCGACAATATAGTTACAATAAGCTCTTGAAATGCATCAAGATAATGTTTCACACTTTCTCACGCCTTGAACATTGTGAGGGAGAAACAAGATACATTAGAGATTGCCCTCTCTTTCATTCAACCATCCACCCTCACCCTGCCTATCTGTCTGTCTGTCTGTTAGTTAGTCTCGACTCTCTCTGTAATGAGCTCAGCTCTGCTGTGTGGCTGGCTGTCAACACATCTACACCATCTATCATGCTATATCTCACACTCAGGTAATTACTATCTGCATTTGAATCAGGGAAACAAATCTGTTACACAGACACAGACACACACACACACACACACACACACACACACACACACACACACACACACACACACACACACACACACACACACACACACACACACACACACACACACACACACACACACACACACACACACACACACCCTCCTCATCTATATTATGTGCTTGTTAGACACTGAAATCTATTACATCTGCAAACAGCCTGTCGTTTGTCTGCATCATCGTTGTCCTCTCTCTCTCTGTCTCTCTCTGTCTCTCTCTCCCTCTCTCTCTCTCTCTCTCTCTCTCTCTCTCTCTTTAATTAAATTCAAGGGCTTTATTGGCATGGGAAACATGTGTTACCATTGCCAAAGCAAGTGAGGTAGATCATATACAAAAGTGAAATAAACTTTAAAAATGAACAGTAAACATTACACATACAGAAGTTTCAAAACAGTAAAGACATTACAAATGTCATATTATATATATATATATATACAGTGTTGTAACAATGTACAAATGGTTAAAGTACACAAGGGAAAATAAATAAGCATAAATATGGGTTTACAATGGTGTTTGTTCTTCACTGGTTGCCCTTTTCTTGTGGCAACAGGTCACAAATCTTGCTGCTGTGATGGCACACTGTGGAATTTCACCCAGTACATATGGGAGTTTATCCCAATTGGGTTTGTTTTCAAATTCTTTGTTGATCTGTATAATCTGAGGGAAATATGTGTCTCTATTATGGTCATACATTGGGCAGGAGGTTAGGAAGTGCAGCTCAGTTTCCACCTCATTTTGTGGGCAGTGAGCACATAGCCTGTCTTCTCTTGAGAGCCATGTCTGCCTACGGCGGCCTTTCTCAATAGCAAGGCTATGCTCACTGAGTCTGTACATAGTCAAAGCTTTCCTTAAGTTTGGGATAGTCACAGTGGACAGGTATTCTGCTACTGTGTACTCTCTGTGTAGGGCCAAATAGCATTCTAGTTTGCTCTGTTTTTTTTGTTAATTCTTTCCAATGTGTCAAGTAATTATCTTTTTGTTTTCTCACTCACTCACTCACTCACTCACTCACTCACTCACTCACTCACTCACTCACTCACTCACTCACTCACTCACACACTCCCTCACACACTCACTCACACACTCACACACACACACACACACACACACACACACACAAACACACAAACACACAAACACACACACACACGTGTGGAACGTGATGTTTTAAGTGATATGATATCAATGATGTCTGTTTGATTTTACTGGCAGTGGCATCGGTAGCATCTGTGTTAGTCTGAAGATAAATAGAGACACAGAGAGAAAAGAGTGACAAAGGTTGTCAAGCACTTAATCTGACCACTAGTATTTATCCATAGAAGAGATAGTAGTTATCCATAGAGGAGATAGTAGTTATCCATAGAAGAGATAGTAGTTATCCATAGAAGAGATAGTAGTTATCCATAGAGGAGATAGTAGTTATCCATAGAGGTCTTAGAAGTTAGCTAGGCTGCCAAAGTTAGAGAGCTAGACAGGCGCTCTACAGGCCGAGTCACACACAACACCACTCCCATCCAGCTACGGGTGTCAGGGAACCACAGCGAGGCTATCCAGTTCCTGCTCATCAAGTCACCCCTGGGATTCTTCTGGCTCTAACGACACAATCCCCTCATCAACTGGTCTACTGGTGCCATCATGAGCTGGAGTCCGTTCTGCCACGCCCATTTCCTGAAGTCATGACAACCTGCCCCAGGACGTCTTTACGGAAGGTGCCTCTGACTTCTCCACTATTTCCATAGAGTACCAGGACCTCCGGGAGGTGTTCAGCAAGGTCCAGGCCATGTCGCTTCCGCCGCACCGACCCTATGACTGCGGGATTGACCTTCTCTCTAGCATCACACTGCCCCGGGGACGTCTGTAGTCTTTGTCGGGACCGGAAACCAAGGCTATGGATACCTACATATCTCCTTAGCTGCTGGATTTATCTGTCCCTATTCCTCTCCCACCAGCACAAGGTTCTTCTTCATGGAGAAAAGGGATAAGACCTTGTGCGCGTGCATTGACCAATGACGTTACAGTTAAGAACCGTTACCATGCTACCACTCATCTCCTCGACCTTCGCGCCGCTCCAGAGGGCCACTGTGTTTTCCAAGCTGGATCACATTACCTTCCTCCTCTCCTGAAGCGACCAGGTTCAGGAGCCGGGATAGGATAGGTAGTCCGCCGTGACGTTCCTTTTTCCTGCCTTGTGACGGACACAGAACCTGAAAGGTTGGAGCTCCAGATACCACCTGGTCACACGAGAATTCCGGTCCTTCATGGTCTGGATCCAGGTCAGGGCTCTGTGGTCCGTGTGCAGTTCAAATTCCCTCCCAAGAAGGTAGTAACGGAGGCTATCTAGGGCCCACTTTATAGCCAGGCACTCCTTCTCGATTGTTGAATACCTGGTTTCCCTGGGCAACAGCTTTCGACTCAGGTACAGCACGGGAAGCTCTTCCCCTGGCTCCCCTTGGGCCAGTACAGCTCCAATTCCCACAGCCGAAGTGTCCACCTGCACGAGAAATCTCTTCAGCAAATCCGGGGTCTGCAGAACAGGGAATGAGTCGTTTTTTCAGCATCATGAATGCTTCCTCACACTCCTCAGTCCACTTCACAGGGTTGGTGGCCACCTTTGAAGTGAGGTTGGTCAGAGGGACAGCGATGGTCGAGAACTGCAGAATGAATCTCTGGTACCAACCTACCAGACCTAGGAAGGACTTCACCTGTGTCTTGTTTCTGGGTTGAGGGCTGTTCATGATGGACTCCACTTTGTCCATCTGAGGTCGAACTTCACCTTTACCCAGCTAGTAACCCGGAATGAATCTCCGGTACCAACCTGCCAGACCTAGGAAGGACTTCACCTGTGTCTTGGTTCTGGGTTGAGGGCTGTTCATGATGGACTCCACTTTGTCCATCTGAGGCCGAACTTCACCTTTACCCAGCTGGTAACCCAGGTACTTTGCCTCCTGTTTCGCCCACTCACACTTCAGGAGGTTAACTTCATTAGGGTAGGGGGCACTATTTTCACCTCCTGATTTAATATCCAGCACTTATTTGTATGACTTATTCAAAACTGTCAATGAACGGCTGCAAACATACACAGCCTCACATCATTCATTTTCAAAGACACAATTGTTACAATTGTAAATAGTTTGGTCAAGTGAATGTCGAAGGAATAACTATGGCGTAGTTGAAGAGTCAGATGAAGCATGTTGTTGTAACTGTGATGGAAATCATGTTCCCGAGTTCCCGGAGTGCCCTGTAAGGATGAAGGGGGTCGCAGTAGCTAGGATCAGGGCTATCCAGCAGGTCTCCTATGTAGAGGCAGTGGACATAGGAGTGAGCAGAGAGGAGATGGTAGTGGACACACCAATATTGAAGAAGGTGGACTTTGTCGCTTTTATAGTGCAAGTGATAAATTGCACACGTCAAACAAATAAAAAATATAAGAAGCTAGACATCACTTTGAAGGCGCAAATAGATTTCTGGATCTCCAAGGCTTTACAGCCTTAATGTTACAGGGAGTACTGAATGAAGAGGTTCCCCCTCCCAGGTTCCTGAGCCTATGTGGGGATCTGAATAGACATTTAAATCCAACTGAAGGAGAACAGTTTTTTTAAATAATTAAATTCAGGGTAGTACCGTGAATTTCGTTAATGTCAAGCGGTACTGGAGCCCAAAGTCTAGGTTCAAGAGGCTTCTAAACAGCTTCTAACCCCAAGCCATAAGACTCCTGAACATCTAATCAAATGGCTACCCAGACTATTTGCACCCCCCCCCCCCCTCCCCTCTCTTTTACACCGCTGCTACTCTCTGTTATTATCATCTATGCATAGTCACTTTAATAACTCTACCTACATGTACATATAACCTCAACTATCCGGTGTCCCCGCACATTGACCCTGTACCAGTACCCCCCTGTATATAGTCTCGCTATTGTTATTTTACTGCAGCTCTTTAATTACTTGTTACTTTTATTTCTTATTCTTATCAGTTTTTTTTAAAAACTGCATTGTTGGTTAGTTGCTTCTCAGTAAGCATTTCACTGTAAGGTCTACGCTAGTTGTATTTTGCGCATGTGACAAATACAATTAGATTAGATTTTGTTTTGTTTATGTATTTCTATATATTCTTTTGGAGGGGGGATTAGTATGATTTTGTTTATCGAGAACATATTTTGTTTTTGGGGTATTTTTTACTAACCCTTACAGCAGGTGGCGGCAATACACATGATGACTGTGGTCTGCCAATAAACCTCAGAGAAGATAGATTATTTGATTTATCTTGCTTCAATAACACGGACTAGCTGGTTGGTGCATGTCGTAGGCCAATCGATATGCAGAATCCAGGGGGTTTGTGCTGATTGTATGGAGACAGCCAGTAAAATGGCTTCCCTTGAGAAGGCAAGAACAAAATGTATGTCAGGAGAAATACAGTATTATCATAAGGAGACGTATTATTGGAATACAGAGGATGAATGGAGGGAAAAAGAGAGGCAGAGGAGGTCTAAGCGAGAGAGAGGAAGAGGGTGAGCTTGAGTCAGTTAGAAAATGTTGGGAAAAAGGAAAATGGTTTGTTAAATAGCAGGAAAAATATTCTACCTTTTGGGCCTGAGTAGCAGGCAGTTTACTATGGGCACCTTATTATCCAAGCTACTCAATACTGCCACCCAGTCCCAAAGAAATTAAATAGTGGGAAAAGGGGAAATCTTTTAAAGAAGAATGGTAGAAAGTGTAAGCAGAGTGAGCTGAAGACAAGAGGAGAAATGGAAGTGAATGAGTGCGACGTATAAGAGGTGGGAGCTGTGGTGAAGTTCTCGGAGCGTGAGGCTTGTACCAGGGGTCAGGATAAAGATGAGTCTGTGACAGGAGTGGAAAAAGTGGACCCTTGCCTTTTGGCTGATCCATTTGTGGTTTCAGGGTGGGTGAACACAGAGTTGGGTGCTGTGGAATCGGTGAGGGTAACCAGAAGTGGTCTTGTGGTAATTGTTTGTGTTTCTGCTGGTCAGAGGGAGCAGACACTCCGTGTTAAACGAATGAGGGCAAGAGATGTGAATTGTTTTGCTCTCAAGAAGGGTGCCATTGACAGGAGTGATTACTGGTGTAGAGGTAAATGTGAAGGTTGACCAACTGAAGGAAAATATTCTCACTACACTAAGGACCCTGGGACTAAACCCTACCCTCTGCAACTGGATCCTGGACTTCCTGATGGCCCGCCCCCAGGTGGTAAGGGTAGGTAACAACACATCCGCCACGCTGATCCTCAACACAGCGGCCCCTCAGGGGTGCGTGCTCAGTCCCCTCCTGTACTCTCTGTTTACTCATGACTGCACGGCCAGGCACCACTCCAACACCATAATTAAGTTTTCCGATGACACAACAGTGGTAGGCCTGATCACCGATGACGACGTGACAGCCTATAGGGAGGAGGTCAGAGACATGGTCGTGTGGTGCCAGGGCAACAACCTCTCCCTCAACGTGATCAAGACAAAGGAGATGATTGTGGACTACAGGAAAAAGAGGATCGAGCAGGGCCCCCATTCTCAGGGCCCATGACAATGTTGTTAGTGCTTTTTCTTGCCTGCATTTTTCCAGTGATTCCATTTTTCTCCTCTTGTCTTTGAAACGTATTCTGATTCTTCTGATTTCACCGTGGTTGAGGAGTGATGACATGGGTAAGTACATGATTACATATCGTACAATAGTGATGCCGGGACAGGAGTTAATACATTTAATAAATACAAATTGTAGTTTAAAACTCTTCTAGACACTTTCCTCTCACAGACTCCCTCCCATATGCCGATAATACACATGATGGCAAGCTGATTATCTGCTGTGAAGAGGACAGGTAGGGTCTGCTGTGAAGAGGACAGGTGTGGTCTGCTGTGGAGAGGACAGGTAAGGTCTGCTGTGATGAGGACAGGTGAGGTCTGCTGTGATGAGGACAGGTCAGTCCTGCTGTGAAGAGGACAGGTGTGGTCTGCTGTGAAGAGGACAGGTAAGGTCTGCTGTGAGGAGGACATGTGAGGTCTGCTGTGAAGCGGACAGGTAAGGTCTGCTGTGAGGAGGACATGTGAGGTCTGCCGTGAAGCGGACAGGTGAGGTCTGCTGTGAAGAGGACAGGTAGAGTCTGCTGTGAAGAGGACATGTGAGGTCTGCTGTGAAGAGGACAGGTCAGTCCTGCTGTGAAGAGGACAGGTCAGTCCTGCTGTGAAGAGGACAGGTGAGGTCTGCTGTGAAGAGGACATGTGAGGTCTGCTGTGAAGCGGACAGGTGAGGTCTGCTGTGAAGAGGACATGTGAGGTCTGCTGTGAAGCGGACAGGTGAGGTCTGCTGTGAAGAGGACAGGTCAGTCCTGCTGTGAAGAGGACAGGTGAGGTCTGCTGTGAAGAGGACAGGTGAGGTCTGCTGTGAAGAGGACAGGTGAGGTCTGCTGTGAAGAGGACAGGTCAGTCCTGCTGTGAAGTAGTGTCTGTCTCTGAGTAACACCTGAATAGAGGGAGACCTGTCTGTCTCTGAGTAACACCTGAATGGAGGGAGACCTGTCTGTCTGTCTCTGAGTAACACCTGAATAGAGGGAGACCTGTCTGTCTCTGAGTAACACCTGGATGGATGGAGACCTGTCTGTCTCTGAGTAACACCTGAATGGAGGGAGACCTGTCTGTCTCTGAGTAACACCTGAATGGAGGGAGACCTGTCTGTCTCTGAGTAACACCTGAATAGAGGGAGACCTGTCTGTCTCTGAGTAACACCTGGATGGATGGAGACCTGTCTGTCTCTAAGTAACACCTGAATGGATGGAGACCTGTCTGTCTCTGAGTAACACCTGGATGGAGGGAGACCTGTCTGTCTCTGAGTAACACCTGAATGGAGGGAGACCTGTCTGTCTCTGAGTAACACCTGGATGGATGGAGACCTGTCTGTCTCTAAGTAACACCTGAATGGAGGGAGACCTGTCTGTCTCTGAGTAACACCTGGATGGAGGGAGACCTGTCTGTCTCTGAGTAACACCTGAATGGAGGGAGACCTGTCTGTCTCTGAGTAACACCTGAATGGAGGGAGACCTGTCTGTCTCTGAGTAACACCTGAATAGAGGGAGACCTGTCTGTCTCTGAGTAACACCTGAATGGAGGGAGACCTGTCTGTCTCTGAGTAACACCTGAATGGAGGGAGACCTGTCTGTCTCTGAGTAACACCTGGATGGATGGAGACCTGTCTGTCTCTGAGTAACACCTGGATGGAGGGAGACCTGTCTGTCTCTGAGTAACACCTGAATGGAGGGAGACCTGTCTGTCTCTGAGTAACACCTGAATGGAGGGAGACCTGTCTGTCTCTGAGTAACACCTGGATGGATGGAGACCTGTCTGTCTCTGAGTAACACCTGGATGGAGGGAGACCTGTCTGTCTCTGAGTAACACCTGGATGGAGGGAGACCTGTCTGTCTCTGAGTAACACCTGAATGGAGGGAGACCTGTCTGTCTCTGAGTAACACCTGAATGGAGGGAGACCTGTCTGTCTCTGAGTAACACCTGAATGGAGGGAGACCTGTCTGTCTCTGAGTAACACCTGAATGGAGGGAGACCTGTCTGTCTCTGAGTAACACCTGAATGGAGGGAGACCTGTCTTGTCTCTGAGTAACACCTGAATGGAGGGAGACCTGTGTGTGGAGCTGAAGTTAATTAATGATCAAATGGTATTGAGAAAGTGGCTGTGGAGGACGGACCTGAGGATGAGCAGTTTGTTATGTGATGATCATCTACAGTCCCTTTCACATTACTGTATGTTTATTAAAGGTAAAGGGTGAATCAAACTGTTTTTGACAAATTAATACAACATGTATATTACACTTGGTGCATTTTGAAGCATGGAATTGGGCCAATAGATTATCTCTTTCAACTGTATATTTGTGTTTCAACAGAAAACCATTTCAGCTCCTGCGACAGCCAGACGGAAGGAGACAGCAACATACCAGCCGTTATCTCCAGGGAGACGGGATGTCTGGCTGTCGCCCTACAACGAGGAAGGCTGCTGCTGAGAGCAGGGGGTGCCTACTCAAGTCCTAGAAACAGCAACTACATTGGTGAGTGCTGGTGCTCTAGACCTGCCACCATTGGCTTAAGCATTAATCACGAGAACAGCCCGGCCACCATTGGCTGAAGCTTTTAACAGGAGAACAGCCCGGCCACCATTGGCTGAAGCTTTTAACAGGAGAACAGCCCGGCCACCATTGGCTAAAGCTTTTAACAGGAGAACAGCCCGGCCACCATTGGCTAAAGCTTTTAAGAGGAGAACAGCCCGGCCACCATTGGCTAAAGCTTTTAAGAGGAGAACAGCCCGGCCACCATTGGCTAAAGCTTTTAAGAGGAGAACAGCCCGGCCACCATTGGCTAAAGCTTTTAAGAGGAGAACAGCCCGGCCACCATTGGCTAAAGCTTTAAACAGGAGAACAGCCCGGCCACCATTGGCTAAAGCTTTTAGCAGGAGAACAGCCCGGACACCATTGGCTAAAGCTTTTAACACGAGAACAGCCCGGCCACCATTGGCTAAAGCATTTAACACGAGAACAGCCCGGCCACCATTGGCTAAAGCTTTTAACAGGAGAACAGCCCGGCCACCATTGGCTAAAGCTTTTAACAGGAGAACATGATAATTCATCTTCCGAAAAAGGACTTCTTTGAGAAAATAAATGGCTCTGTACATTGCCGAGTCAAGTGAGGATGAGTTTGTGTCTTTTCATGTCGTAGTCTTTGTCACATCAGTAGGTCTAGTCTTTTTAAATGGTTGACTATTAATTTCATTGTCATCACATGAGGAGATGGTGGATATTTAGAGGAATACACACCTGATACATTGTTAGTCAAGTGGGAAAAAAGGGGTTATGTAGTTTTATCTGGATGACCAAGGCATTTATATTAAATGCCTTGGTCATTTACTGCCTTTGTTATTTACTGCCTTGGTCATTTACTGCCTTGGTTATTTACTGCCTTGGTTATTTACTGCCTTGGTCATTTACTGCCTTGTTTATTTACTGCCTTGGTCATTTACTGCCTTAATCATTTACTGCCTTGGTTATTTACTGTCTTGTTCATTTACTTCCTTGTTCATTTACTTCCTTGTTCATTTACTTCCTTGTTCATTTACTTCTTTGTTCATTTACTTCCTTGTTCATTTACTGTCTTGGTTATTTACTGCCTTGGTCATTTACTGCCTTGTTCATTTACTGCCTTGGTTATTTACTACCTTGGTCATTTACTGCCTTGGTGATGTGAGCCTATGTGATGGGTTATATGCAGCCCTCCTGTTCTCTGAATCAGACATGTCTGTCCACCAGTCAGCTGTATAGGCCCTGCTGTACTGGAATCCTCTGCTTCTTCAAGGATTGATTTACTTCCACTGCTTTCCATTGACTGTAGAGGAACCAACCCTGATACCAAAATCAATAACTACTCTAGGTAATGAACACCATCTGCTTACAGATACCCTACTGACTCCATTCTACTCAGGCAGATAGATGATGCTTTTGACTTTGGATAGGGGTGTGGGTGAATAGGGGACAGGCTCTGATCCAGCATGAAGGTCGTCTTCTCTTTCTGTCATCCAGAGGTAATCTTAGATCTAATTTCACCTAACGAATCGCAAAAGGCCAAACACCTATATGGTTGATATGAATCTAACAACAGCAGCACTGAAATATCTTTGTAATATTTAAATTCCAGTTGAATTATTGTTGTCATTTTATTTTTCTGTTGAGTCACAACTACATGACTCACATTAAGATACCAGGTCCATGAGTGAATTCCTACGTAAGAAAAACAAAACACTGTTTTACCTTGACTGTCTCACTGCAATAATAATAATGACATAATGACATTCAAAAGCACTAACAGAAAGGTCATTATTAAGATCCTGTAAATAAATCCACTATTTTAAAATGTGATCATTATATGTCACTATGACAGAACACCAGATGTTAATGTCAAAGGTCAAGCTAACACTGGTGTTTTGGTTCCCTCCCCTCCCCTCATACTCCCACCCCTCCTCCCATGCCTCCCCTCCCCTCCCCTCCCATCATGCCTCCCCTCCCCTCCCCTCCGCTCCCCTCCCCTCCCCTCCCATCATGCCTCCCCTCCCCTCCGCTCCCCTCCCCTCCCCTCCCCTCCCCTCCCCTCATACTCCCACCCCTCCTCCCATGCCTCCCCTCCCCTCATACTCCCACCCCTCCTCCCATGCCTCCCCTCCCCTCATACTCCCACCCCTCCTCCCATGCCTCCCCTCCCCTCATACTCCCACCCCTCCTCCCATGCCTCCCCTCCCATCATGCCTCCCCTCCCCTCCGCTCCCCTCCCCTCCCCTCCCCTCCCATCATGCCTCCCCTCCACTCCGCTCCCCTCCCCTCCCCTCCCATCATGCCTCCCCTCCCCTCCGCTCCCCTCCCCTCCCCTCCCATCATGCCTCCCCTCCCCTCCGCTCCCCTCCCCTCCCATCATGCCTCCCCTCCCCTCCCCTCCCCTCCCATCATGCCTCCCCTCCACTCCGCTCCCCTCCCCTCCCCTCCCCTCCCCTCCCATCATGCCTCCCCTCCCCTCCGCTCCCCTCCCCTCCCCTCCCATCATGCCTCCCCTCCCCTCCGCTCCCCTCCCCTCATGCCCCCCCTCCCCTCCGGTCCCCTCCCCACCCTCCCATCATGCCTCCCCTCCCCTCCGCTCCCCTCCCCCCCCTCCCATCATGCCTCCCCTCCCCTCCCCTCCGCTCCCCTCCCCTCCCATCATGCCTCCCCTCCCCTCCGCTCCCCTCCCCTCCCCTCCCATCATGCCTCCCCTCCCCTCCGCTCCCCTCCCCTCCCCTCCCATCATGCCTCCCCTCCCCTCCGCTCCCCTCCCCTCCACTCCCATCATGCCTCCCCTCCCCTCCGCTCCCCTCCCCTCCCCTCCCATCATGCCTCCCCTCCACTCCGCTCCCCTCCCCTCCGCTCCCCTCCCCTCCCATCATGCCTCCCCTCCCCTCCCCTCCCATCATGCCTCCCCCTCCCCTATTATTTAGTAGAAACCAAATAAAAGAATTGCATGTCACAATAGCAATGTCCATTACAGATCGATTTAATGTTAACAATCACTGTTTTTGGTATAGTGTACTTCCAGCAAGTGGAGAAAAGAAAAACAAATGTTCAAAAATAAATGTTCAAACAATCCAATATAAAGTATAAATAGAAAATAAATCAGATTGAAATCCAGTCATGTTCATATGAATTACATCACGTCTACAGTATAAGTTCATAGTAAGGCAGTCAAGTTACTGTAGGTAAATACTTCACCAGCATGCACAGTATTATAATATGGAGAATATTTTACCTTTATTTAACTTGGCAAGTCAGTTAAGAACAAATTCTTATTTTCAATGACGGCCCTAGGAACAGTGGGTTAACTGCCTGTTCAGGGGCAGAACGACAGTTTTGTGCCTTGTCAAGTAGGGAGGTTTGAACTTGCAACCTTCCAGTTACTAGTCCAACGCTCTAACCACTAGGCTACCCTGCTATTGGAGTAGTTATTGTTTTACACTCAAGGAACAGTATGATAGGCAAATGTATTTCTTGACAATTAAAAAGGTTAACAGAAAGAAGAAAAACAAAACTTGTTTTATATATTGGCCAGCGCCCAAAATAAAGGTGTATCGTGGAACGCGTGGTTCCAGTCAACTGTGTGTCATTTCAGAGATCTACAATAAGTAATTATTGTAAACATAAATGTACCTTAATTTAGGGCAAAATTCTGTTGCCTTACGACATCAAATGATCCCCTCTACAAAATAATTTAATTTGGTAACGTTTTAGCGTTTTCATTTTCATTATATTAGCATATTTTTGATATTCTAATAATATGGCACCCTTGACAACCTCGGTAAGGAGTGAGTAATAATAATAGTAATAATAATGATAACAGTGTACTTGAAAATGTTTTGTGTCTGTGTAGCGTATCAGTGCATGAGAGGACTGTATAGCGTATCAGTGCATGAGAGGACTGTATAGCGTGTCAGTGCATGAGAGGACTGTATAGCGTGTCAGTGCATGAGAGGACTGTATAGCGTGTCAGTGCATGAGAGGACTGTATAGCGTATCAGTGCATGAGAGGACTGTGTAGCGTATCAGTGCATGAGAGGACTGTATAGCGTATCAGTGCATGAGAGGACTGTGTAGCGTATCAGTGCATGAGAGGACTGTGTAGCGTATCAGTGCATGAGAGGACTGTGTAGCGTATCAGTGCATGAGAGGACTGTGTAGCGTATCAGTGCATGAGAGGACTGTGTAGCGTATCAGTGCATGAGAGGACTGTGTAGCGTATCAGTGCATGAGAGGACTGTGTAGCGTATCAGTGCATGAGAGGACTGTATAGCGTATCAGTGCATGAGAGGACTGTGTAGCGTATCAGTGCATGAGAGGACTGTGTAGCGTATCAGTGCATGAGAGGACTGTGTAGCGTATCAGTGCATGAGAGGACTGTACTGTCTGTCTGTTTTCTCCTGCTTACGTTACAGTACTCTAGATGACTGGGTCCAAACCAATTGCTGAGATCATGGGAACAAATCATTGGGTTATGTTCAATAACCACAAACAATAACTGACTTCGCTCAACGATTACCATTACAGGGTGAGACATACTTCTAGATGCCCATGGTGGTAAGTCTGAGGTGTCTGGCTAGAGAAACCATAGCTCTTTCACCCTATCAGGAAACTGTTTGCAACTCTTTATTTTTTTTTGCGAGGTGATACATTTTTTTATTTTTTTTAATTTTTTTGGTCTCTAACAGCCACACTCTACTCACTGACTGACTCACTGACTGACTCACTGACTGACTGACTGACTGACTGACTGACTGACTCACTGACTGACTGACTCACTGACTGACTGACTGACTGACTCACTGACTGACTGACTGACTGACTCACTGACTGACTGACTCACTGACTGACTCACTCACTGACTGACTGACTGACTGACTGACTGACTGACTCACTGACTGACTGACTGACTGACTGACTGACTGACTGACTGACTGACTCACTGACTGACTGACTCACTGACTGACTGACTGACTGACTCACTGACTGACTCACTCACTGACTGACTGACTGACTGACTCACTGACTGACTGACTGACTGACTGACTGACTGACTGACTGACTCACTGACTGACTGACTGACTGACTGACTGACTGACTCACTGACTGACTGACTGACTGACTGACTGACTGACTAACTGACTGACTCACTGACTGACTGACTGACTCACTGACTGACTGACTCACTGACTGACTCACTCACTCACTGACTGACTGACTAACTCACTGACTGACTGACTGACTGACTCACTGGCTGACTGACTGACTCACTGACTGACTGACTGACTGACTCACTGACTGACTGACTGACTGACTGACTCACTGACTGACTGACTGACTGACTGACTCACTGACTGACTGACTCACTGACTCACTCACTCACTGACTGACTGACTGACTGACTGACTCACTGACTGACTGACTGACTGACTCACTGACTGACTGACTGACTCACTGACTGACTGACTGACTGACTCACTGACTGACTGACTGACTGACTGACTCACTGACTGACTCACTGACTCACTGACTGACTGACTGACTGACTGACTCACTGACTGACTGACTCACTGACTCACTGACTGACTGACTGACTGACTGACTGACTGACTGACTCACTGACTGACTGACTCACTGACTGACTGACTGACTCACTGACTGACTGACTCACTGACCACAGACCTTCTTCATTCTCAAATGGTGTTTTGACAAAAGATGCAGAGGCAATCAAGAAGGGAGGGGTTTATCTTTTTTTTTTTTTAACTATACTACAAACTAAACTCATCTCCCCTCCTACTCCTCTTTTTAATTAAATAGTTTCTTCACTTTTTATATTCGTTGGGAAAAATAAAGAACTGCAGCTGCTGTAGTATCATCGGCAAAAGTGGCTGCCAAAGTTCCACCAGCCAACATTTTAACATTTCTAAGAACTGTTTCATTTTTGTTTGTTGTCATTTGTGAGCGCGTGGGCGTGTTGTGTGTATTGGCTGAAACAGGACACGGAGGTCTCTTTAGGGACTCTCTAGTTATTGGTCTCGCCACCATCGTCATCCTGCTGGTCGCTCGTCCACAGTGTCAAGTTGTCTCGTAGCAGCTGCATGATGAGGGTCGAGTCTTTGTAGGAGTCCTCGTTCAGGGTGTCTAGCTCAGCGATGGCGTCATCGAAGGCGGTCTTGGCCAGGTGGCAGGCCTGCTCAGGTGCATTCTGGATCTCGTAGTAAAACACGGAGTAGTTGAGGGCCAGACCCAGGCGTATGGGGTGGGTGGGCTGCATGTGCTCCTTGCTGATCTCATGGGCCTCGCTGTAGGACTTCTCAGAGGACTCCACCACGCCGACCCTCTTCTCGTCCGTGGCCACCTCGGCCAGGTAGCGGTAGTAGTCGCCTTTCATCTTCAGGTAAAACACTTTGCTCTCGTGCTGTGTGTCGTTGCAGTTCTTGATCAGGAAGTTGTCCAGGAGGTTGAGCACGTTCTGACACACGGTCTCCAGCTCCTTCTCGATCTTCTCGCGGTACGCGCGCACCATCTCCATCTTCTTCTCGTTGCCGTCCGCCGAGGTCTTCTGCTCGATGCTGGAGATGACGCGCCAGGACGAGCGCCGCGCCCCCACCACGTTCTTATAGGCCACAGAGAGCAGGTTCCTCTCCTCGTTGGACAAGGCCTCGTTCGACTCTGTCACCTAGGAGACAGAGAGGGGAAAATAGGAACAGGAACGGCTCGGTGTTGCAGTTTTTTCATATATATAATATCGATTTTACCTCAAAACAGAATTTTCATATTTTCAATATTCAGTTTACATTAAAACAGTATTTTATATTCATAATATACCGTGTACCTTAGAACAGTATTTTTATCTTGTAAATGACTCCTATTGGCAGATTTGAAAACTTGGCCGTGCCATATGTTCATTTCGCCATGTGTTCCCTTACTGGCTGAAACACCGTTTTATATCAATATAACCTACATAGCTCGTCATGATAAACAAAGAAATATTGAGTTAAAAAGCAGCTAGGAAAATCAAGATAACATACTCTATGCTGAACCAGGAAAACTAAGGAGGCAATTGGAATGCACAGTTAGTCATTCATGATGATTCACACAACGATAGAGGTCAGAGGTGGGATAACTCCCATGATCTTCTACACCAGTGATCACTGACTGTCATGGCATCCAACAGCTTCAGGCCGGGGCTGGACCACGCCTATCTGTCGTAAGCTGACGTCATGTCCCTCCCTGGCTGCTCATTGGCTTTCTCCTGCTCTGAAAGCTTGTTTTGTTTTGTTTCCACAGGCCTGTGTCTGTCTGACTACAGGGTTTAATTTCTTTATACCCTCACAGAGAGGAGACCATGCAGTGTAGCACACATCACAGCCATCTTTACATACTTAACCCCTCTGCTCTGGATATAAAGCCTACTACTCGAGTGTGTCCCAAATGGCAGCCATAGGGCTCTGGGCAAAAGTAGTGCACTATATAGGGATTAGAGTCCCATTTGGGACACAGACCCTCCGTTTCAGGGCCTTCATTCCTCTCTAGGGCCTTAATTCCACTGCCAGAGCATGGGGGCCCTGGTAGTGACTTTATAGTTCACACCAAGCCCTCTTTGTCTGATGGTAGCCCTACTGAATGTGTTTGTCTATGACAAACACACACACAAAAACAAGTTATATTCTAAACCTCCTAAACTAGAGAGATTTTGGTGATCTTTAAAAAAAGCACAGAATTAAGCCCACTTGATTGGTTGCTTGCTTTAAGGCTCTTTGCAGTGCTCTTGGCCTGTTGCCTGAGGGATCCCGAGAAAACAAAGCTACAGTTCTGCTGTTTGATTATGACAGTTTACAGCCAAACCTAAAAGCACACTAACCTTTTAGGGTATATATTGCCATTTTCCAGTGTTGGTAGAAGAACGGAAACATATCACTTGAATTGAAATGTTTTATCAAAAAAGACAGACAAAGTTAACATTTAGTCACTTGGAAAACAATGACCCAACCATGGGCGATATTAGGGCTGGGCGATATGGCCAACATATCATATAATTGACTCTCTAACCCGGATCCTGTAAATTGTCACTCCATCCCAAATCTAGCACACCTGATTATTATAATTAGTTGGTTGATAAACTGAATCAGGTTAGTTAGAACTGGGGTTGGAGCGAAAAACCTACAGGAGGGTAGCTCTGCAGGAACATGGTTGGAGACCCCTACCTACCCTAACCAGCACGACACAACACTCAAGCTTCAAGTTGTATTAGTTGTATGTACGTGATACACATGGTATACATCGTCCAATGAAATGCTCACTTGCAGGTTCCTTCTCGATAATGCAACAACAATAAGAAATACCCTAACCAGCCCAACACTACACTCTACCCCTAACCAGCCCAACACTACACTCTACCCCTAACCAGCCCAGCCCAACACTACACTCTACCCCTAACCAGCCCAACACTACACTCTACCCCTAACCAGCCCAACACTACACTCTACCCCTTACCAGCCCAACACTACACTCTACCCCTAACCAGCCCAACACTACACTCTACCCCTAACCAGCCCAGCCCAACACTACACTCTACCCCTAACCAGCCCAGCCCAACACTACACTCTACCCCTAACCAGCCCTGCCCAACACTACACTCTACCCCTGACCAGCCCAACACTACACTCTACCCCTAAGCAGCCCTGCCCAACACTACACTCTACGCCTAACCAGCCCAACACTACACTCTACCCCTAACCAGCCCTGCCCAACACTACACTCTACCCCTAACCAGCCCAACACTACACTCTACCCCTAACCAGCCCTGCCCAACACTACACTCTACCCCTAACCAGCCCAACACTACACTCTACCCCTAACCAGCCCTGCCCAACACTACACTCTACCCCTAACCAGCCCCAACACTACACTCTACCCCTAACCAGCCCTGCCCAACACTACACTCTACCCCTAACCAGCCCAACACTACACTCTACCCCTAACCAGCCCAACACTACACTCTACCCCTAACCAGCCCAACACTACACTCTACCCTTAACCAGCCCAACACTACACTCTACCCCTAACCAGCCCAACACTACACTCTAACCAGCCCAACACTACACACTAACCAGCCCAACACTACACTCTACCCTAACCAGCCCAACACTACACACTAACCAGCCCAACACTACACTCTACCCCTAACCAGCCCAACACTACACTCTACCCCTAACCAGCCCAACACTACACTCTACCCCTAACCAGCCCTGCCCACACTACACTCTACCCCTAACCAGCCCAACACTACACTCTACCCCTAACCAGCCCAACACTACACTCTACCCCTAACCAGCCCAACACTACACTCTACCCTTAACCAGCCCAACACTACACTCTACCCCTAACCAGCCCAACACTACACTCTAACCAGCCCAACACTACACACTAACCAGCCCAACACTACACTCTACCCCTAACCAGCCCAACACTACACACTAACCAGCCCAACACTACACTCTACCCCTAACCAGCCCAACACTACACTACACTCTACCCCTAACCAGCCCAACACTACACTCTACCCCTAACCAGCCCTGCCCAACACTACACTCTACCTCTAACCAGCCCAACACTACACTCTACCCCTAACCAGCCCTGCCCAACACTACACTCTACCCCTAACCAGCCCTGCCCAACACTACACTCTACCCCTAACCAGCCCTGCCCAACACTACACTCTACCCCTAACCAGCCCTGCCCTGCCCAACACTACACTCTACCCCTAACCAGCCCAACACTACACTCTACCCCTAACCAGCCCAACACTACACTCTAACCCTAACCAGCCCAACACTACACTCTAACCCTAACCAGGCCTGCCTATCCAGTGACGTCTAGGCATAAATCACTCCTGTTATCTTTCCATGTCAGCTTTCATTTGATTGAGAAGGGAGGAGATTGCTCACTCTAATTTATTGTCTAATCTTTCTCAGCGCCCTCTCTCTCTCTCTCTCTCTCTCTCTCTCTCTATAGTTTGGAACAGATCCATTTCCCAGATCCATTATAGCAGCATAATCTCCTTCCCCTAAACCACATAAGACGGGTTCTAGAACCCGTCCAGAATCAGATCGCAGCTTACAGTCCACTTCCAGAATCAGAGCAAGTAATCTGTGAGTCATAGCCAAGCCTAACATTCCAAGCTGCCTATGATGACTTCAGCCCCTTTTGATAAAAAAATATACAATTTATAAAAAAGACATGACTTTGCCTTCATTGGTTTCCTCTTCTACCCAGAAATCCAAGTGGGATTTCTTATTTTTTTGTTCTCGGAGCCATGGACTGGGTACCCAAGAAACAAAATCCACCCTCCAAACTCGCTCTCTCAGTATAGGTCGTGAATACATTGAGTCATCAAATCACCTGTTTATTCCCAAAGAAAAAATTGAATACATAAAACACCATGTTTAACTAATGATACTGTACCTCTCACAGGTATATATATGCCTATCCTCAAACACACAGACAACATTAATAGACATAAATACTGATTTCACACCTAACTCCTCCTGCCAGCAGCATACCACCCTGCATCCCACTGCTGGCTTGCCTCTGAAGCAAAGCAGGACCGGTCCTGTTTGGTCCAGATGCTGCTGGAAGTGGTGTTGGAGGTCCAGTAGGGGGCCCTCTTCCCTCTAGTCTGTGGAGATCCCAATACCCCAGGGCAATGAATGGGAAATTGCCCTGTGTAAGGTGCTGTCTTTCGGATGGGATGTTAAAACGAGTGTCCTGACTCTCTGTGGTCACTAAAGATCCCATGGCACTTATCGTAAGAGTAGGGGTGTTAACCCTGGTGTCCTGGCTAAATTCCCAATCTGGCCCCCATACCATCATGGCCACCTAATCATCCCCAGCTTCCAATTGGCTCATTCTTCCCCAGGTTGTTTCTGTAAAACAGTCAACTTGTGAAATAAGGATAAATAACACTACACTCCTTCATCGATAAAGTACCTTCAATGTCAAAACAACTTATCTTCCCCTCCCCCTATATCCGGCCAATCCCAACCTTCCCCTCTAGCTAGATGACTTGCTAGTGGCCAGCTAACAGGGAGGGATGCGAACTGACAGAGATGTGCTTTGTATTGGTCAGCCATACTCTACCATCTGTAGCCACAGCTGGATATACTGCCAAGGAGAGAAGGACAATGACCAGTGTAGGTAATACGGTAGGATAGTGGGTTGGGGTATAGTAGGGTAGTGGGTTGGGGTATAGTGGGGTAGTGGGGTAGTGGGTTGGGGTATAGTGGGGTAGTGGGGTGGGGTATAGTGGGGTAGTGGGGTAGTGGGTTGGGGTATAGTGGGGTAGTGGGGTAGTGGGTTGGGGTATAGTGGGGTAGTGGGGTAGTGGGTTGGGGTATAGTGGGGTAGTGGGTTGGGGTATAGTGGGGTAGTGGGTTGGGGTATAGTGGGGTAGTGGGTTTGGGGTATAGTGGGGTAGTGGGTTGGGGTGTACTGAGTTGGGGTATAGTGGGTTGGGATATAGTGGGGTAGTGGGTTGGGGTACAATGGGTTGGGATATAGTGGGTTGGGGTGTAGTGGGTTGGGGTATAGTGGGGTAGTGTGTTGGGGTGTAGTGGGTCGGGGTATAGTGGGGTAGTGGGTTGGGGTGTAGTGGGTTGGGGTATAGTGGGGTAGTGGGTTGGGGTATAGTGGGTCGGGAAATAGTGGGGGTAGTGGGTTGGGGTATAGTGGGGTAGTGGGTTGGGATATAGTGGGGTAGTAGGTTGGGGTGTAGTGGTGTAGTAGGTTGGGATATAGTGGGGTAGTAGGTTGGGATATAGTGGGGTAGTGGGTTGGGATATAGTGGGGTAGTAGGTTGGGATATAGTGGGGTAGTGGGTTGGGGTATAGTGGGGTAGTGGGTTGGGGTATAGTGGGGTAGTGGGTTGAGGTATAGTGGGGTAGTGGGTTGGGGTATAGTGGGGTAGTGGGTTTGGGTATAGTGGGGTACTGGGTTGGGGTATAGTGGGGTAGTGGGTTGAGGTATAGTGGGGTAGTGGGTTGGGGTATAGTGGGGTAGTGGGTTGGGGTATAGTGGGGTAGTGGGTTGGGGTATAGTGGGGTAGTGGGTTGAGGTATAGTGGGGTAGTGGGTTGGGGTATAGTGGGGTAGTGGGTTGGGGTATAGTGGGGGTACTGGGTTGGGGTATAGTGGGGTAGTGGGTTGGGATATAGTGGGGTAGTGGGTTGGGGTATAGTGGGTTAGTGGGTTGAGGTATAGTGGGGTAGTGGGTTGGGGTATAGTGGGGTAGTGGGTTGGGGTATAGTGGGGTAGTGGGTTGGGGTGTAGTGGGTTGGGGTATAGTGGGGTAGTGGGTTGGGATATAGTGGGGTAGTGGGTTGGGGTATAGTGGGGTAGTGGGTTGGGGTATAGTGGGGTAGTGGGTTGGGGTGTAGTGGGTTGGGTTGGGGTATAGTGGGGTAGTGGGTTGGGATATAGTGGGGTAGTGGGTTGGGATATAGTGGGGTAGTAGGTTGGGGTGTAGTGGGGTAGTAGGTTGGGATATATGTGGGGTAGTGGGTTGGGATATAGTGGGGTAGTGGGTTGGGGTATAGTGGGGTAGTGGGTTGGGATATAGTGGGGTAGTGGATGGGATATAGTGGGGTAGTGGGTTGGGGTATAGTGGGGTAGTGGTTAGTGGTTAGAATGAGCTAACACACAAACACACATATACAGTCCACAAATCGATGTGTAGAAGACGATCCCCTCTACGGAAGTGATATTCAATGTCCGGGTCAGGGGAAACTACAGTGGGATCGCCAAAATTAGGAACAAAAAAATATTATTTTATGGGACATTATACAAATGTTTTTTAGTGAAAGATAAATAGAAAAATACTATTTTATTAAGTACAAGTATTTATTGGTTTATTTTTATTTTGATAAGAGATGAAAATGCAATGAATTTAAGGTAAAAAAAAAAAAAAAAAAAATGTAAAAATGGATTGAAATTAAGGTCGTCATTCGATTTGGGGTTCCCAGAAATTCTAGCAGAAAAAAATGGGGTTCCCGCTGAAAAAGTTATCACTGGTTTATGGGCTAATTCAGGGATGGGCAACTTTGATGGGGGTGGGGGGCCACAGAAAAATCTGAACTCATGAGGGGCCACAGTGGTTCGCGGGTCTGCTTATGCACATCCCTACCCACACATACAGTCAGAACCAGCCCTAGCCTTTTGGAAGCCGTAAAGGACATTTTTGAGCAAAACATTTTAGCTGCCCCCCCTCTCGACAACAGATTTTTTTAAATTACTATTATGTCTGAGAGTTCATTTCCTGCAATTCTACACATTATGCCATGGGGCTTCAAACAATAAGTTGCAGTTTTAAAGGGATACTTTGGGATTTTGGAATTGAGGCCCTTTATCTTCCTCCCCAGAGTCAGGTGAACTTGTGGATGCCATTTTGATATGTCTGTGTGCAGTTTGACGGAGCCTGGGAGTGTTTAAGCAGCATTTGGGGTGAAACTGAAAGGACTAACGGGAGCTGTGGTGCAGGGATCACAATAGAGTCCTTTGTCTGCCCGTAAAGCTCATCAATCGTCCCTAGCTCTCTCGTGACTCATCCCCACACTAGCTGCTGTCAACACCAAACAACAAAAGCAACAGATATCCAAAAGATCAATTATTTCTCTCGGAGGGCTAATGGCTGTTTTATTCTGCATCATTCCTCAGGCACACACATGTCTGATGTCTATAGACGTGAGATAAAAGTAGTAAAAGCCTATAAGAGGGTGTTCCCAAGGGGAGGAGGTTAGTGGAGGAGTTAGGGGGAGGAGTTAGGGGGAGGACTAAGAAGCTCCCACCTCACTCATTGTGTTCCACCTCTGTAACCCCTCACAAGGCTGGACATAGGCTAATATAGGACTGACACAAGAGTAGGACTCATTCTACATGTCCCTGGCTCTCCCCAACTCTCCATCTCACACACACCACCTCTCTCTTTCTCTCTCCATCACTCACACCTACTACCTCTCTCTTTCTCTCTCCATCACTCACGCCTACCACCTCTCTCTTTCTCTCTCCATTTCAAACACACCACCTCTCTCTTTCTCTCTCCATCTCTCACACCCACCACCTCTCTCTTTCTCTCTCCATCTCTCACACCTACTACCTCTCTCTTTCTCTCCCCAACTCTCCATCACTCACACCTACTACCTCTCTCTTTCTCTCCCCAACTCTCCATCTCTCACACCCATCACCTCTCTGCATCTTTCACACCCATCACCTCTCTTTTTCTCTCTCCATCTCTCACACCCACCACCTCTCTCTTTCTCTCTCCATCTCTCACAACCACCACATCTCTTTCTCTCTCCATCTCTCACACCTAATTCCTCTCTCTTTCTCTCCCCATCTTTCACCTCACACCCACCACCTCTCTCTTTCTCTCTCCATCTCTCACACCTACTACCTCTCTCTTTCTCTTTCCATCTCTCACCTCACACCCACCACCTCTCTCTTTCTCTCCATCTCTCACACCCACCACCTCTCTCTTTCTCTCTCCATCTCTCACACCCATCACCTCTCTGCATCTCTCACACCCATCACCTCTCTTTTTCTCTCTCCATCTCTCACACCCACCACCTCTCTATTTCTCTCCATTTCTCACACCCACCACCTCTCTCTTTCTCTCCCCATCTCTCACACCTACTACCTCTCTCTTTCTCTCTCCATCTCTCACACCCACCACCTCTCTCTTTCTCTCTCCATCTCTCACACCCACCACCTCTATCTTTCTCTCTCCATCTCTCACACCCACCACCTCTCTATTTCTCTCTCCATCACTCACAGCCACCACCTCTCTCTTTCTCTCTCCATCTCTCACACATACTACCTCTCTCTTTCTCTCCCCAACTCTCACCTCACACACACAACCTCTCTCTTTCTCTCTCCATCTCTCACACCCACTACCTCTCCCTTTCTCTCCATCACTCACCTCACACCCACCACTTCTCTCTTTCTCTCCATCACTCACACCCACCCACCTCTCTCTTTCTCTCTCCATCTCTCACACCCACCACCTCTCTATTTCTCTCCCCATCTCTCACCTCACACACACCACCTCTCTCTTTCTCTCTCCATCTCTCACACCCACTACCTCTCTCTTTCTCTCCATCTCTCACACCCACTACCTCTCCCTTTCTCTGCATCACTCACCTCACACCCACCACTTCTCTCTTTCTCTCCATCACTCACACCCACCCACCTCTCTCTTTCTCTCCCCATCTCTCACACCCACCACCTCTCTTTCCCTCCATTCTCACACCATCACCTCTCCATCACTCACCTCACACCCACCCACCTCTCTCTCCATCTCTCACACCCACCACCTCTCTCTTTCTCTCTCCATCTCTCACACCTACTACCTCTCTCTTTCTCTTCCCATCTCTCACACCTACCATCTCTCTCTTTCTCTCCATCTCTCACACCCACCCACCTCTCTCTTTCTCTCCATCACTCACACCCACCCACCTCTCTCTTTCTCTCTCCATCACTCACACCCACCACCTCTCTCTTTCTCTCTCCATCTCTCACACCCACCACCTCTCTCTTTCTCTCTCCATCTCTCACACCCACAACCTCTCTCTTTCTCTCCCCATCTCTCACACCCACCACTTCTCTCTTTCTCTCCATCACTCACACCCACCACCTCTCTTTCCCTCCATTCTCACACCATCACCTCTCCATCACTCACCTCACACCCACCCACCTCTCTCCCCATCTCTCACACCCACCACCTCTCTCTTTCTCTCCATCACTCACACCCACCCACCTCTCTCTTTCTCTCTCCATCTCTCACACCCACCACCTCTCTCTTTCTCTCTCCATCACTCACACCCACCACCTCTCTCTTTCTCTCTGCATCTCTCACACCCACCCACCTCTCTCTTTCTCTCCATCTCTCACACCAACCCACCTCTCTCTTTCTCTCCCCATCTCTCACACCCACCACCTCTCTTTCCCTCCATTCTCACACCATCACCTCTCCATCACTCAGCTCACACCCACCCACCTCTCTCTCCATCTCTCACACCCACCACCTCTCTCTTTCTCTCTCCATCTCTCACACCTACTACCTCTCTCTTTCTCTTCCCATCTCTCAAACCTACCATCTCTCTCTTTCTCTCCATCTCTCACACCCACCACCTCTCTCTTTCTCTCTCCATCTCTCACACCCACCACCTCTATCTTTCTCTCTCCATCTCTCACACCCACCACCTCTCTATTTCTCTCTCCATCACTCACAGCCACCACCTCTCTCTTTCTTCTTCCATCTCTCACACATACTACCTCTCTCTTTCTCTCCCCAACTCTCACCTCACACACACAACCTCTCTCTTTCTCTCTCCATCTCTCACACCCACTACCTCTCTCTTTCTCTCCATCTCTCACACCCACTACCTCTCCCTTTCTCTCCATCACTCACCTCACACCCACCACTTCTCTCTTTCTCTCCATCACTCACACCCACCCACCTCTCTCTTTCTCTCTCCATCTCTCACACCCACCACCTCTCTATTTCTCTCCCCATCTCTCACCTCACACACACCACCTCTCTCTTTCTCTCTCCATCTCTCACACCACTACCTCTCTCTTTCTCTCCATCTCTCACACCCACTACCTCTCCCTTTCTCTGCATCACTCACCTCACACCCACCACTTCTCTCTTTCTCTCCATCACTCACACCCACCCACCTCTCTCTTTCTCTCCCCATCTCTCACACCTACTACCTCTCTCTTTCTCTTCCCATCTCTCAAACCTACCATCTCTCTCTTTCTCTCCATCTCTCACACCCACCCACCTCTCTCTTTCTCTCCATCACTCACTCACACCCACCCACCTCTCTCTTTCTCTCTCCATCACTCACACCCACCACCTCTCTCTTTCTCTCTCCATCTCTCACACCCACAACCTCTCTCTTTCTCTCCCCATCTCTCACACCCACCACTTCTCTCTTTCTCTCCATCACTCACACCCACCACCTCTCTTTCCCTCCATTCTCACACCATCACCTCTCCATCACTCACCTCACACCCACCCACCTCTCTCCCCATCTCTCACACCCACCACCTCTCTCTTTCTCTCCATCACTCACACCCACCCACCTCTCTCTTTCTCTCTCCATCTCTCACACCCACCACCTCTCTCTTTCTCTCTCCATCACTCACACCCACCACCTCTCTCTTTCTCTCTGCATCTCTCACACCCACCCACCTCTCTCTTTCTCTCCATCTCTCACACCAACCCACCTCTCTCTTTCTCTCCCCATCTCTCACACCCACCACCTCTCTTTCCCTCCATTCTCACACCATCACCTCTCCATCACTCAGCTCACACCCACCCACCTCTCTCTCCATCTCTCACACCCACCACCTCTCTCTTTCTCTCTCCATCTCTCACACCTACTACCTCTCTCTTTCTCTTCCCATCTCTCAAACCTACCATCTCTCTCTTTCTCTCCATCTCTCACACCCACCCACCTCTCTCTTTCTCTCCATCACTCACTCACACCCACCCACCTCTCTCTTTCTCTCTCCATCACTCACACCCACCACCTCTCTCTTTCTCTCTCCATCTCTCACACCCACAACCTCTCTCTTTCTCTCCCCATCTCTCACACCCACCACTTCTCTCTTTCTCTCCATCACTCACACCCACCACCTCTCTTTCCCTCCATTCTCACACCATCACCTCTCCATCACTCACCTCACACCCACCCACCTCTCTCCCCATCTCTCACACCCACCACCTCTCTCTTTCTCTCCATCACTCACACCCACCCACCTCTCTCTTTCTCTCTCCATCTCTCACACCCACCACCTCTCTCTTTCTCTCTCCATCACTCACACCCACCACCTCTCTCTTTCTCTCTGCATCTCTCACACCCACCCACCTCTCTCTTTCTCTCCATCTCTCACACCAACCCACCTCTCTCTTTCTCTCCCCATCTCTCACACCCACCACCTCTCTTTCCCTCCATTCTCACACCATCACCTCTCCATCACTCAGCTCACACCCACCCACCTCTCTCTCCATCTCTCACACCCACCACCTCTCTCTTTCTCTCTCCATCTCTCACACCTACTACCTCTCTCTTTCTCTTCCCATCTCTCAAACCTACCATCTCTCTCTTTCTCTCCATCTCTCACACCCACCCACCTCTCTCTTTCTCTCCATCACTCACTCACACCCACCCACCTCTCTCTTTCTCTCTCCATCACTCACACCCACCACCTCTCTCTTTCTCTCTCCATCTCTCACACCCACCACCTCTCTCTTTCTCTCTCCATCTCTCACACCCACAACCTCTCTCTTTCTCTCCCCATCTCTCACACCCACCACTTCTCTCTTTCTCTCCATCACTCACACCCACCACCTCTCTTTCCCTCCATTCTCACACCATCACCTCTCCATCACTCACCTCACACCCACCCACCTCTCTCCCCATCTCTCACACCCACCACCTCTCTCTTTCTCTCATCACTCACACCCACCACCTCTCTCTTTCTCTCTCCATCACTCACACCCACCACCTCTCTCTTTCTCTCTCCATCTCTCACACCCACCCACCTCTCTCTTTCTCTCCATCTCTCACACCAACCCACCTCTCTCTTTCTCTCCCCATCTCTCACACCCACCCACCTCTCTCTCTCCATCACACACACCCACAACCTCTCTCTTTCTCTCCCCATCTCTCACACCCACCACCTCTCTCTTTCTCTCACCCACCTCTCTCTTTCTCTCCCCATCTCTCTCACCCACCTCTCTCTTTCCCTCCCCATCTCTCTCTCACCCACCTCTCTCTTTCTCTCCCCATCTCTCTCTCACCCACCTCTCTCTTTCTCTCCCCACTCTCTCTCACCCACCTCTCTCTTTCTCTCCCCATCTCTCTCTCACCCACCTCTCTCTTTCTCTCCCCACTCTCTCTCACCCACCTCTCTCTTTCTCTCCCCATCTCTCTCACTCACCCACCTCTCTCTCTCTCCCCATCTCTCTCTCACCCTTACTTTCCTTTCTCTCGTCTCGCTACCTTGTTTCCCCTCTTTATCTCTAAGCTAAAGTGACATCTCTCCTGCAGACCCTCTCCTTTGCTCAGGCTGCAGAGCACCGAGACGGCACGCGCTACCTGACGTCACGAGCTGTTAGAGGATGGCTGGTTAAGGAGAGAGAGGGAGAGACACCCTCCCCTGTGTGTCAGGGGAGGGGGTTGCTTCAAGTAGCTCTTTGTTGTTATATAACCATTCATTTTTCTCTCTCTCTCTCTCTCTCTCTCTCTCTCTCTCTCTCTCTCTCTCTCTCTCTCTCTCTCTCTCTCTCCTGCAGCTGCTGCAGGCTTCTAAAAATACAATAGATAAAAGTTGTATAACATGAAAAAAACAAGAGTTAGTAACTGTGTTGGTATGAAAGCAGGTTCATGTTACTAGTAAGGGTGATAACTGTCTATGCTACAACATACTGAGGCAGGATTTATCAGGATGGGGCAGTATATTCACAACATACTGAGGGAGGATTTATCAGGATGGGCAGTATATTCACAACATAGAGGCTGGGGATGGGGATTAGGATGGGGGTTGTGGCATTAGGATGGAGGATGGGGATTAGGCTGGGGATTAGCATAGGGGTTGTGGCATTAGGATAAGGATGGGGAATGGGGCTGGGGATTAGGATAAGGATGGGGGCTGGGGCTGGGGATTAGGATGGGGTTTGAGGCATAAGGATGGGGGCTGCGGATGGGGATTAGGATTGGGCTGGGGATGGGGATTAGGATGGGGGTTGAGGCATAAGGATAAGGATGGGGGCTGGGGTGGGGATTAGGATGGGGGTTGTGGCATAAGGATAAGGATGGGGGCTGGGGATGGGGATTAGGATGGGGGTTGAGGCATAAGGATAAGGATAAGGATGGGGGCTGGGGATGGGGATTAGGATGGGGGTTGTGGGATAAGGATGGGGGCTGGGGCTGGGGATTAGGATGGGGTTTGAGGCATAAGGATAAGGATGGGGTTTGAGGCATAAGGATAAGGATGGGGGCTGGGGATGGGGATTAGGATGGGGGTTGAGGCATAATGATAAGGATGGGGGCTGGGGATGGGGATGAGGGCTGGGGATTAGGATGGGGGTTGTGGCATAAGGATAAGGATGGGAGCTGGGGATGGGGATTAGGACGGGGGTTGATGCATAAGGATAAGGATGGGGCTGGGGATTAGGATGAGGGTTGTGGCATAAGGATAAGGATGGGGGCTGGGGATTGGGATTAGGATGGGGGTTGTGGCATAAGGATAAGGATGGGGGCTGGGGATGGGGATTAGGATGGGGGTTGAGGCATAAGGATAAGGATGGGGGCTGGGGATGGGGATTAGGGTGGGGGTTGAGGCATAAGGATAAGGATGGGGGATGGGGATTAGGATGGGGGTTGTGGCATAAGGATAAGGATGGGAGCTGGGGATGGGGATTAGGATGAGGGTTGTGGCATAAGGATAAGGATGGGGGCTAGGGATGGGGATTAGGATGGGGGTTGAGGCATAAGGATAAGGATGGGGGCTGGGGATGGGGATTAGGATGGGGACTAGGATGGGGGTTGAGGCATAAGGATAAGGATGGGGGCTGGGGATGGGGATTAGGATGGGGGTTGACGCATAAGGATAAGGATGGGGGCTGGGGATGGGGATTAGGATGGGGCTGGGGATTAGGATGAGGGCTGGGGATTAGGATGGGGGTTGTGGCATAAGGATAAGGATGGGGCCTGGGGATGGGGATTAGGATGGGGGTTGAGGCATAAGGATAAGGATGGGGGCTGGGGATGGGGATTAGGATGGGGACTAGTATGGGGGTTGAGGCATAAGGATAAGGATGGGGGCTGGGGATGGGGATTAGGATGGGGACTAGGATGGGGGTTGAGGCATAAGGATAAGGATGGGGGCTGGGGATGGGGATGGGGGTTGCCTGGCTACCTTGATCCGGCCAAACGCTACGCAATGCGTACGGATGTTAGTTTCCTCTCTGCAATGAGTCTGGATCTGGGAGCCTCCCTGACCCTTCACTGAATGCGAACACTTTTGGGCCCGTCTGATTGGTCCAGAAACCGATGCGTTGGGTTGAGCCAGAGCCTGAACACACGTAGGTGGGTAAAGTGAAAATTCTTCTTGGCTTTGATTCTCTGATCGGTTGGAGATGATCCAATCACTGATGACTTTGTTTTTATACAACACCCTCCATGCCCCGTCACCACAAACGACTTCAATGATGTCTCAGATTACAGTATGTAGCGAATGACAGGGCAGCGGAAGAATTTAGGGTGAGTAGTCAGGCTAGGATGAGGGTTCCCCTCCCTCTCTGAGTCAGCCTCTATTTAGAGGGTGGGAGGACCCCCCACCCCGACATTACCACCACATGGTCCTATAGCAACCTGCTAGACCAGATTTTCCCAAAACCCAGTCCTCCATCAATGCTCACTATTTGTCTGTGGCCATTTCTTTCGCGTCAGGGACAACAGTTGTTGACAACAGTACCATTGTAGCTAGGCCTAACCCTAACCCTGTTCCTAACCTTAACCTCATTCTCCTAACCTGCCACGCTGATTCACCTAACCTACCACATGAATTATCCTAGCTTTCCACGTTAGTTCTCCTAACCTGCTATGTAAACAAATTATCTGTGTCGAGAAACCATCAGTCTCATAGCACTGGAACTGACCAATGGCAGGCACCAATGGGCATTTCCTGATATCAAAAGCCCAGACTGCGGTCTACAATCACACCACATTGGCCTACTATTCTGGAGAGCGAGATTCCTTTAAAATTACATACTGGCCTTATTAACCCTGGAGAACATGATTCCTTTACATTACATACTGACCTTATTAACCCTGGAGAACATGATTCCTTTACATTACATACTGACCTTATTAACCCTGGAGAACATGATTCCTTTACATTACATACTGACCTTATTAACCCTGGAGAACATGATTCCTTTACATTACCTACTGACCTTATTAACCCTGGAGAACATGATTCCTTTACATTACATACTGACCTTATTAACCCTGGAGAACATGATTCCTTTACATTACATACTGACCTTATTAACCCTGGAGAACATGATTCCTTTACATGACATACTGACTGGCTGACTTGCTGGCTAATACTACAGCCAGCTTCTGCAATGGACTCTGTGTCTGTGTTATTACAGTGTAGTACAGCAACTGGTTAGTGACAACCTACGGTTCAACATTAGAGCGCCCTGTTCAAGGCAATTGGGGGGGCGGCAGGGTAGCCTAGTGTTTAGAGCGTTGGACTAGTAACCGAAAGGTTGCAAGTTCAAATCCCCGAGCTGACAAGGTACAAATCTGTCGTTCTGCCCACTGTTCCTAGGCCATCATTGGAAATACGAATTTGTTCTTAACTGACTTGCCTAGTAAAATAAATACAATTATGCCATGCCCTCTATGGACTAGTAGTCTGTGACAGAGCATCTCCTCAGAGGTGGATATAGCCAATCACTATTGGCTTGTGTACTCATTAAGGTGAATAGCCTGCTATGCTCTCTTCCCTCTCTATTCTATTGATGTAATAGAGACCGAATATACTACTGGGTATCAGTGGAGCCTGCTGAGGGGAGGACGGCTCATAGTAATGGCTGGAACGGAGCAAATGGAATGGCATCAAACACATGGAAACCAAAATCAAGTGTATTTATTTATAAAGCCCGTCTTACATCAGCTGAAGTGCTGTACAGAAACCTAAAACCCCAAACAGAAAACCAGCCTAAAACCCCAAACAGAAACCCAGCCTAAAACCCCAAACAGAAACCCAGCCTAAAACCCCAAACAGAAACCCAGCCTAAAACCCCAATCCACTGATTCTGCTCCAGCCATTACCACTAGCCCGTCCTCCCCAATTAAGGTGCCATCAACCTACTGTGTTGGGTAGATTGTACCTTCATGTTTGTTTGGTAAGGATAAGAGATAGGCTAGACAGGCTACTACATTGGACATACATCCCAGGCCCAGGGACCACTACCACATACTGACCTGACCATATCATCCACTATCTCAGCTAGTGTTTATACACCGAATAGTCAATATCATCATTCTGATTGAATCAAGCCCCCTATGCATGTCTGAATAGTAGGCCAATGATAAAAAAAAAAGGTGCTGAGTCCGATTCCTGAAATGGTGCAATACGGGTACTGCACCTTGGCACATTCTGCGACACGCCTCGTACAAGTACCTGCTACGCCTTCCTTCTGACGAGGTCGAGGAGGATGCAACGATACAGCACTGGCTGCAACAATGCCGGTTATCTTAGAGATGGAATTCAGAACCATTCCGACCATTCTAACACGCTCCAGTCTGCCTCCACTGCAATAGGACAACCAAAGAACGTTCTAGAAGGATTTCTGCTACCACCCACGTTTCACGTTCCCAGGATGATATTTTACGGACACATTTGTATTTTGCGAAAATCGATATAGGCAGCGCGTGCTACTGACTTCGTGTGTGGTGCGTAAATTTATTTCCTCACAATGTTAGATAGGACTAATAAAAATGGATCTTCGCGGGAAATTGTCATGGTTAGAAATCAGTATCACAATCAGGGGATTGAGCCATCCCTACCTCCAACCATGTCACTCTTAAACAGTAGCTTAAAGTAAGGCTACAGTACCACTGAATTGCTTGTTCTCTCTGGTGTCTACCCAAAAGCACATCATTTTTCACGAAGCTTCCCCTGCCTCTCCTTGCCAATAGTATCCGTTTCCCATTTAATTCAGTTAGATCAACACGTAAACAAACAGGTTTCATCGCCAGAGCAAGACGATGTATCCGTTATTACTCCCCATCATTGTTGCCATGCTGTCTAGCTGATTAAAAAGCATCATGGCAAAAAAAGGCACCGCCCCAAGATCAAACATTCCGCATTCAGTTTCTGTTTCCTTCATCTGACAGCCCGTGGCCACACTGACAACCACTTTATACTATAAGGTAATACTTGACCATAACTCAATGTTTCAATAAACATGTCTTTCATTTAGCTAACGAATGTGGTGCAAACAATTGCTGGATTAAAACAAAACGGATATGTATTGTAGTAACCTATGGGCCTGTCACGTTCCCGAAAATGTAAACGGCATGATATGTTGGCTATCACCTGTCTTATTCAAGTTAAAGGTTTTGTCATAATAATGATCTTTCAGGGCATGTTTAATACACCGAATATGCATCGAATTAAATATGGAATACAATAAGCAGGCAACGATGATTGCCATAGGATAGATACATCGCAATTATTATGTTATGTAAATGTATATATCATTTTAAACGGGAGGAAATTACACTGTTTGTGGCGGATATATATGATCGCTTATTAAACTCTGAAATATGATTCCAAAGCAGAACTTACCGATTTCATGGCTGCTGCCATATCATCATATCTTTCAGCCTGTTCGGCCAGCCTGGCTTTCTGCACCAGTGGCTCGCGATCTACCATTTTAGCTGTCGTTGATACAATGCTATTCTAGAATTTTTCAAGTCTTAAATGATAATATGGCACTTTCAGCAATGCAGCGAAATGTTACCAGAAGTCCTCTTGCTTCAGCTGCTCCCTGCTGTCTGTGCGTACGGACGAGACACTCCCTCCCCAACATGACCACTTTCCCTGGATTGCGTCAGCGCCAGAAAAAAAGGCGTGTCAGTGTGTAGTGATGTAACAGTCCTTATTGGGAGCACAGTCAGTGCCTGATAATGGTTAACGAATAGGATTCTGCCGTTAGAATCATACGCTTTTACTCTGTGCAGGGTGCTGTAGTGGTATTGAGGTGGTATGTTGTATTCTAAACCATTTAACCACACCCTATAATTGAACATTTGTAGACTAAGAGAGAGGGTTATTATCATACACATGCTGTGACAGTAGGTCTAGTGTAGACTTCCCGTAGGGTCTCTATAGGGAGAACTTGTAGAGCCTAGGGTACCTTTGATGTTTAGTCACAATCTGATTTGATTAGAATAGCATGTTGCAGTAATTGACTAGCCTCTACGTTGAGCAGCAGAGTGCAGGTCTAATAGGCTACAGAACAAATCCACCAAGAGCCATCATCATTCCTGGGTTCAAACTGCCCAAGCAGCTCTACCATGTCAGTCAGCCAGCCTGACCACAGCCTGACCACAGATTAACCACAGCCTTACCACAGCCTGACCACAGCCTGACCACAGATTAACCACAGCCTTACCACAGCCTGACCACAGCCTAACCACAGCCTGACCACAGCCTGACCACAGCCTGACCACAGCTTAACCACAGCCTGACCACAGCTTAACCACAGCCTGACCACAGCCTGACCACAGCTTAACCACAGCCTGACCACAGTTTAACCACAGCCTGACCACAGCCTGACCACAGCTTAACCACAGCCTGACCACAGATTAACCACAGCCTGACCACCGCACTGACCACAGATTAACCACAGCCTGACCACCGCACTGACCACAGCTTAACCACAGCCTGACCACAGCTTAACCACAGCCTGACCACAGCTTAACCACAGCCTGACCACAGCCTGGCCACAGCTTAACCACAGCTTAACCACAGCCTGACCACAGCTTAACCACAGCTTAACCACAGTTTAACCACAGAGAGAGAGATGGTTAAAAGCCTTGGTTTTCTTCTGTTGATCAAATATCAAAAAAATGTGTACAGCGTTTTATATATCATATCTTTTATTTATAAAGTGCTTAATAGGAATAGATAATCATAATATTTTATAATATATTGTCACATGTTAATTTGTTTTATTTATTTATTTATGTTGTTTGTTGTTGTCTTCCTTCCATTTGGCATTGGGGTGAGCTGTTATTTACATCATGTTTACAAGTCCCGGGTTATGCCCACCAAGGCGCCCGTCCTATTAGTTGCCAGTGGAGGTGGAAGTAGTTTGACGGCTCCCTGGCGGCGAATCGCTGCTCGAATCACGACAGTGAGCATGTGACGCCAGCGTCTTCAGAATGGTCACAGTTGTGTACATCCCAGGGTATGTGCGAGCACTGCTGGAGCGAGGCCTCGGAGCCACTGCACTTCAGATTGTCCAGGAGGATGGTGCCGTTGCCGGGCCCGAAGTAGGCCTCCCCGCGAGCCGCAGCAGCCTCCCCGCAGCCCAGCTGGCGACACACCACCTGGGCATCTGGCATGTCCCAGGCGTCGTCACACACCGTACCCCATTTCGCCCCCGAGAACATCTCCACCCGACCCTCGCAGTGGTGCTGCCCGCCTACCAACCTCACCATGCCTAGAGGGAAAGAGAGGGTAGAAACAGTCACATATTCTGTAGAAAATTAACATTTAAAATCAAATCAAATCCAATTTTATTTGTCACATACACATGGTTAGCAGATGTTAATGCGAGTGTAGCGAAATGCTTGTGCTTCTAGTTCCGACAATGCAGTAATAACCAACGAGTAATCTAGCTAACAATTCCAAAACTACTACCTTATAGACACAAGTGTAAAGGGATAAAGAATATGTATATAAAGATATATGAGTGAGTGATGGTCATTTAACACTAGAGACACGTACCACACATCATGGCTAGTCCTGAGACGTGAATGAAATACGATGCGTTATGGAAGATTGGCCTCTGAAAAGTGATGCTGTGAATGTGTGTTGACCTTTCACCTTTTAACTTGAACCAGGAACATGTAGCTAAACCTGAACAGGTAGAAGACTAACCGTCACTTGGTGGTCTAGTTGTTGTTTCTGTCACGGTGAAGTCTCTTCCAGCTCGAACAGGCTGAAAGGCTAGAGAAGAAGAGGGAGATCGAATGAGGTTTCTATGTGTTGTGTATGTTTCCCTGGGGAGTGGTCATCTACTTGAGAACAACTGCTGATACGGTTCAATCAGAGCAATCTATACCAGAGCCCTCAAAACGTTGTAGTAAGTTAGTCCATTGATCAGTTAATCAGTTAGATTAGAAGACAAGGGCTCTGGAAGTCAATTTTGTGATCCCCTTTATCATCAGAGGTTCACTAAGGTTCACCTGGTCTGCTCTGATAACTCTGACATGATGAAGACCTTAGTCACAGGAAGGATGTCTTTCTCTGACATGATGAAGACCTTAGTCACAGGAAGGACGTCTTTCTCTGACATGATGAAGACCTTAGTCACAGGAAGGACGTCTTTCTCTGACATGATGAAGACCTTAGTCACAGGAAGGACATCTTTCTCTGACATGAAGAAGACCTTAGTCACAGGAAGGACATCTTTCTCTGACATGATGAAGACCTTAGTCACAGGAAGGACGTCTTTCTCTGACATGATGAAGACCTTAGTCACAGGAAGGACATCTTTCTCTGACATGAAGAAGACCTTAGTCACAGGAAGGGCATCTTTCTCTGACATGAAGAAGACCTTAGTCACAGGAAGGACATCTTTCTCTGACATGAAGAAGACCTTAGTCACAGGAAGGACATCTTTCTCTGACATGAAGAAGACCTTAGTCACAGGAAGGATGTCTTTCTCTATTTTTATTCTTCTTTTCTATACTGTGTGTCTCATTTAGGTTTGGCCTGCAGGCTTCCAGAGAGGCTGATTACCCCCAGAGAGGCTGATTACCCCCAGAGAGGCTGATTACCCCCAGAGAGGCTGATTACCTCCAGAGAAATCTGATTACCTTAGATTTTGATTTTACCAGAATAATCAGCCAAGGATAACGCTGACAAGTGAGGACATAATCCCTCACAAGGAGAACGTCAATTTTAGGGTAGGGTAGCCTAGTGGTTAGAGTGTAGAGGCGGCAGGGTAGCCTAGTGGTTAGAGTGTAGAGGCGGCAGGGTAGCCTAGTGGTTAGAGTGTAGAGGCGGTAGGGTAGCCTAGTGGTTAGAGTGTAGAGGCGGCAGGGTAGCCTAGTGGTTAGAGTGTAGAGGCGGCAGGGTAGGCTAGTGGTTAGAGTGTAGAGGCGGTAGGGTAGCCTAGTGGTTAGAGTGTAGGGGCGGTAGGGTAACCTAGTGGTTAGAGTGTAGGGTGGCAGGGTAGCCTAGTGGTTAGAGTGTAGGGGCGGCAGGGTAGCCTAGTGGTTAGAGTGTAGGGGCGGCAGGGTAGCCTAGAGGTTAGAGTGTAGAGGCGGTAGGGTAGCCTAGTGGTTAGAGTGTCGAGGCGGTAGGGTAGCCTAGTGGTTAGAGTGTAGAGGCGGCAGGGTAGCCTAGTGGTTAGAGTGTAGAGGCGGCAGGGTAGCCTAGTGGTTAGAGTGTAGAGGCGGTAGGGTAGCCTAGTGGTTAGAGTGTAGGGGGGGCAGGGTAGCCTAGTGGTTAGAGCGTTGGACTAGTAACCGAAAGGTTGCAAATTCGAATCCCCGAGCTGACAAGGTACAAATCTGTCGTTCTGCACCTGAACAAGGCAGTTAACCCACTGTTCCTAGGGCCCTCATTGAAAATAAGAATTTGTTCTTAACTGACTTGCTTAGTTAAATAAAGGTACAAAATAAATAAATAAATAGGTGTTAGGGAAGATAGGCTTTGAATGGAAATCAATTGTTGGTCCTCACAAGTACAGTAAAAACCAATGTGTGTATACTTCACTATGTATCGGAGTCTAATCTCTTGGCTTGCTGGCGCATAGAGCCTGGTAACAGTTTGGAAATTAATTACTGCTAATTAATACAAATTCCAGCCATCGAGGCTGGAGAGGCAGCGAGCCTGCTACAGTTGTATTAGATGGGACTTTGATGAATGGAGAAAAGGGGCAATTAAAAATAAATGTTGTATCATGTCGACCGGTATTGTTTTTGCCACAAACAATTGAGTTTGGGTATTTACAGTTTATGTGAATTGTCACGCCCTGACCTTTAGTTATCTTTCTTTTCTTTATTATCTTGGTTAGGTCAGGGTGTGACAAGGGGTGGTCCGTTGTGTTTTTGTCCTGTCTAGGGTTTTTGTATATTTATGGGGTTGTTCACTAGTCTAGGTGTTTTGTATGTCTATTGGTTCTCAATTAGAGGCAGCTGTTTATCGTTGTCTCTGATTGGGAAGCATATTTAGGCAGCCATATTCCTTGGGTAATTTGTGGGTGATTGTCTATGTATTAGTTGCCTGTGTCTGCACTTATTTTATATAGCGGCACGTTCGTTTTGTTGTTTTTTGTAAGTTTGTTGAAGTGTTCTTCGTTTCATTCAAATAGAAGATGTATTCACATCACGCTGAGCCTTGGTCTCATCGCTCTAATGAACATGACGTGAAAACTATTTCTAAGAAGCTGTGAGATTTTTTTCCAAACTTTAACACTCTTGGGCTTGTCGCACTTTGAAGTCTAAAATGTAGAGGGGGGGAGGTCAAGGGTTATGCTAGATGGTGATGATTTTTTTATTTTACCTTTATTTTACTAGGCAAGTCAGTTAAGAACAAATTCTTATTTTCAATGACGGCCTAGGAACAGTGGGTTAACTGCCTGTTCAGGGGCAGAACGACAGATTTGTACCTTGTCAGCTCGGGGATTCGAACTTGCAACCTTTCGGTTACTAGTCCAACGCTCTAACCACTAGGCTACCCTGCCGCCCCATAGAGATCAGCCAATCACAACCAGTGGTTGCTTTCATCCACTTCTGTCATAGGCTTCCATTCAATAGAATATAAAACTCCATTCTGAGGAGCTGTGAAACCAGACGTTTGGGGACGGCTGGTGGACAACATAACTCAGTCTACTGTGGCAGTCCTGCCTGCAGCAGATCAAAAAGACAATATCTAAATTCTCATCGGACAAATAAGTTATATTGCCATAGACCCAGTCAGTCTTACGTGCACAGATAACTCCAGCATCTTCATGGTGTCCACAGTTGTGCTGTCCCCAGCCCAGGTTGAAACAGTTCTCCAGTTTCATTTCACTGCCCGTACAGTCCACGTTGTCCAGCAAGATGGGACCCGAGCCGTAGCCGAAGAAGGCCAGGATCTTGGCGGCGATAGCGGGACCACAACCCAGCTGCCTACACACCACCTGGGCGTTGGGCAGCTGCCAGTCGTCGTCACACACCGTGCCCCAGAGGTTACCGTGGAACACTTCCACGCGACCCTCGCAGCTGCTATTACCGTTTACCACGCGGAGGACGGGACGCTCTGGAGGAGGAGACACACAGAGAGGCACATTCTTCATGGTGTATTAGTAAAAGGTGTTACTATGGTTTCCTTGTTGCACAATGGCTTTAATCTATAAATGGAATATTTGTGATTATAAATTGGGTGGTTAGATCCCTGAATGCTGATTGGCTGACAGCCATGGTATATCAGACCGTATACCACGGGTATGACGAAACATTTATTTTTACTGCTCTAATGACGTTGGTAACCAGTTTATAATATCAATAAGGCACCTCGGGGGTTTGTGGTATATGGCCAATATACCACTACTAAGGGGTGCGTCCATTAGCAGTGGTATATTGGCCATATACAACACCCCCTCGTGCCTTATTGCTTAAATAATAAGCAAGTATTATAACAACAGATATATCTGTTTAGAGTGCATTAGCTGGAGATAATTCCCATTCATTTGTCACATGGCGGGGGGGGGGGGGGGGGGGGGGGCTGCAGCATCACCACTACCTTTGGTTGTCATAGCAACCATTGTCTTTGTCACGGTAGTTGTAGTAGTGGTCTTGACTGGTTCTGTTCGGTCGGTCACTAGAATAAGACAAACGATGCATTAGAATCAGAATAATGAGTCGGTCTACACCAGCAAGCTGATGCCTAGAGTAGACGGCAGACGGTTTCCCATCCTCTGTGAGGAGAGGGGGGGGGGGGGGTCGAATTAGGTATTACAATACTAGAATTTAGAATACCAGAATGGACATTATTAACCTTCTTATGATAGTAGAAAAGGTCAGCCATTTTGGTCAGGGAATTGGTCAACCTTACTTTGCCAGGGCTGTGATAAAATATTGTGTAAAACAATTCATTTGAAGAATGTGTCTGCACTGCGTGTTTGTTAGCTAGCTAGCCAGTTTTAGAGGAATGATTCTATTAACGGATCAAATTAACTACCCATATGCCAACATTCCATTCAAACAATACAGTCATTCCACAGCTTAGACAAGTTGTAAACGCAAGTACTGATATTGTATCATATAATATCACAGCTTGGAAACAAACATTAAACATTACATATATTTTAAAGGTTATATTTTAAAGGTTATTTATTCAGAAAATTGGCATAAAACCCGTATAGGCTGTTTTTATAATATGACAATATTTTAGGTTGACTATAATTCTATTACACAATTTCTGATACACATCACATGCCTTACTTTTATTTTACTGCATTAGTCAAATCAGGAAATGCATCACTTATGCCTCTACTGCATTCATTCCAATTAGACTGACCAAAATGGCTGCCATTTTCACCATGTTCTGGAACTTTGAGGGTTTAGAAAATACTGTATCCCCTCTAGTAATTTAATAGGATCTCTATGGGGGTGACTTCTTTTACTTGCTCCATCACCACCATGTACTGAGTGGCACCGCTGTCCCAGAGTTAAAGAGAAACTTAGAGAAAACAGCACCCTCTATTGGTCATAGGATAGAGGTGCAGGTGGAGCAATGTGGTCTGACGGGGACCACACTATTATTACATTATAACACTTAAGCTAAATAATTGCCTGTAATGCTGGCAGTCTGGAAGAATCCCCTTCCCATGGGCATTGTGTTTTTGGTAGAAACTGTGGTGGAGCCTGAACCTACACAGAGAACAGACATGAATAGCAGACTTAGTATTAAAGACATTGGCAACGTGAATTACAGCGAGAGAGAGAGAGTGAGAGAGAGATAGAGAGATACAGGGAGAGAGAGAGAGATACAGGGAGAGAGAGAGAGATACAGGGAGAGAGAGAGAGATACAGGGAGAGAGAGAGAGATACAGGGAGAGAGAGAGAGAGAGAGAGAGAGATACAGGGAGAGAGAGGGAAAGACAGAGAGAGACAAAGGGCGAGGGAGACATTTTTGTTGTTGTTGAATTGAATTAAAAGAGAGAGAGACCGAGAGAGATACAGGGAGAGAGAGAGAGACAGACAGAGACAGAGAGATACAGGGAGAGAGAAAGACAGAGAGAGATACAGGGAGAGAGAGAAAGACCGAGAGAGAAAGACAGACAGAGAGAGACAGAAACAGCTTCTCACCTGAACAGATAACCCCAGCGTCCTCATGATGTCCACAGTTGTGTATCCCCCATCCCAGGCTGTAGCATTTACTCAGCTGGTTCTCGTAACCATTACAGTTGACATTGTCCAGTAGAATCAGTCCTGTGCCGTAACCAAAGTAGGCATTGGTGGTGGAGGAAACGGCGTGGCCACAGCCAATCTGCTGACACACCACCCCTGCGTCTCTCCTACCCCAGTCGTCATCACACACCGTCCCCCAGCTGCCCTGGTAGAAGACCTCCACTCGTCCCTGGCAGTAGTCCAGTCCACCAACTAACCGGATCCTACCATCTCCTAAAATATAGGGGAGGGAGGGAATCATCAGCATTCCATGTAAACTATATATGCAAAAGTATGTGGACATCCCTTCAAATTAGTTGGATTCGGCTATTTCAGCCACACCCGTTGCTGACAGGTGTATACAGTCGAGCACACAGCCATGCAATCTCCATAGACAAACAGTGGAAGTAGAATGGCCCGTAGTGAAGAGCTCATTGTGTTGGTAGAACTTCGGTAGCATTTTCCTCAAATTGCATTGTTAAAATCCCGAGCTACAATCAATTCCGGCCTCAGGATATGTGGTTTCCAGTTTGCATAAAGTCCAGTGTAGTTCTTTGTGGACCGTCATGATATCGGCTTGAGGGGATATTCACGGCTGTGACTATAACCAAAGATAATTCTCTTGGGAGGTAATATGGTCGGCATTTGATTGTGAGGTGTTTTTGGTCATCTGAACAAAGTGACTTGAGTTTCTGTACATTATCACAATCACACCATGAGTAGTTAATCATGCAACATACACACCCTCGTTTCTTATTCCCGGAGAGTTCTTTATTCCTGTCTGCGCGATGTACTGAGAACCCAGCTGGTTGTATGGACGGGGACAGTATACACAGAGAGAGCCGTGTTTCTGTATGTTACAATCCCTGATGTCTCTCTGGAAGGAGATCCTCGCCCTGAGCTCGTCTACTTAATTATCCAGAAACTGAACATTAGTGGTGGATGGTGTGCAGAAGTCCACTCCGAAATCTTCTCCGCCGGTGACGTCATGGAGCAACCTCTGGGATAAGCTTAATTGCCCTGGGGGGTACGAACAAAGGATCCAATTGGGGAAAGTTGTATTTCTGGTCGCAATGCATCGTTCTGATATCTAAAAGTTATTTTTGGTTGTATGTAATAACACAAAAAAACTCCAAAGGCAAACATTGGCAGCAGATTGGCCCGTACTGAAGAGCTCAGTAACTTTCAACATGGCACCGTCATAGGATGCCTTTCCAACAGGTCAGTTCGTCAAATCTCTGCTCCGCTAGGGCTGCCCCGGTCAACTGTAAATGTTGTTATTGTGAAGTGGAAACGTCTAGGAGCAACAACGGCCCAGGCTCGAAGTGGTAGGTCACGCAAGCTCACAGAACGGGACCGCCGAGTTCTGAAGCACGTACCGCGTAAAAAATCATCTGTCCTCGGTTGCAACACTCACTACCGAGTTCCAAACTGCCTCTGGAAGCAACGTCAGCACAATAACTGTTCGTCGGGAGCTTCACGAAATGGGTTTACATGGCCGAGCAGCTGTACACAAGCTTAAGATCACCATTCGCAATGCCAAGCATTGGCTGGAGTGGTGTAAAGCTTGCTGCCATTGGACTCTGGAGCAGTAGAAACGCGTGCACCCGTGCACAAAATGAGGTCCATACAGAAATTAATTATCGAGATTGGTGTGGAAGAACTTGACTAGCCTGCACAGAGCCCTGACCTCAACCCCATTGAACACCTTTGGGAATAATCGCCCAATATCAGTGCCCGACCTCACTAATGCTCTTGTGGCTGAATAGAAGCAGGTCCCCGCAACAATGTTCCAACATCTAGTGGAAACCCTTCCCAGAAGAGTGGAGGCTGTTACAGCAACAATGTTCCAACATCTAGTGGAAACCCTTCCCAGAAGAGTGGAGGCTGTTACAGCAACAATGTTCCAGCATCTAGTGGAAACCCTTCCCAGAAGAGTGGTGGCTACTACAGAAGCAAAGGACCAACTCCATATTACTGGCCATGATTTTGGAATGAGATGTTAGACGAGCAGGTGTCGACATCTCACTCAAAGCCTGGCTTCATGTCTATAACACATCTATAATGTCTTTATGGTGTGTCTATGTGTCTCCCGACGCCTCCTGTCTCAGCCTCCAGTATTTAACTGCAGTAGTTTATGTGTCAGGGGTCTAGGGTCAGTCTGTTATATCTGGAGTATTTCTCCTGTCTTATCTGGTGTCCTGTGTGAATTTAAGTCTTCCCCTCTAATTCTCTCTCTCGCTTTCTCTTTTTCTCTCTTTCTCTTTCTCCTTCACTCCCTTTCTCTCTCTCTCTTCTCTTGGAGGACCTGAACCCTAGGACCATGGCTCAGGATTACCTGGCCTGATGACTCCTTGTGTCCCCAGTCCACCTGGTCGTGCTGCTGCTCCGGTTTCTGCTGTTCTGCCTGCGGCTGTGGAGCCATGGCCTGTTCGCCGGACATGCTGCCTTGTCCCGGACCTGCTGTTTTCAACTCTCTCGCTCTCTACCGCACCTGCTGTCTCTAACTCTGAATGATCGGCTATGAAAGGCCAACTGACATTTACTCCTGAGGTGCTGACCTGTTGCCCCCTCTACAACCACTGTGATTATTATTATCTGACCCTGATGGTCATCTATGAATGTTTGAACATTATGGCCATGTTCTGTTATAATCTCCACCCGGCACAGCCAGAAGAGGACTGGCCACCCCTCATAGCCTGGTTCCTCTCTAGGTTTCTTCCTAGTTTCCGGCCTTTCTAGGGAGTTTTTCTTAGCCACCGTGCTTCTACACCTGCATTGTTTGGGGTTTAAGGCTAGGTTTCTGTACAGCACTGTACACAACTCACAGAGTTGTTGTGTCTGTGAGTTGTTATGTCTGTGAGTTGTTATGTCTGTGAGTTGTTATGTCTGTGAGTTGTGTCTGAGAGTTGTGTCTGTGAGTTGTTATGTCTGTGAGTTGTTATGTCTGTGAGTTGTTATGTCTGTGAGTTGTGTCTGTGAGTTGTTATGTCTGTGAGTTGTGTCCGTGAGTTGTTATGTCTGTGAGTTGTGTCTGTGAGTTATGTCTGTGAGTTGTGTCCGTGAGTTGTTATGTCTGTGAGTTGTGTCTGTGAGTTATGTCTGTGAGTTGTGTCTGTGAGTTGTGTCTGTGAGTTATGTTTGTTGTGTCTGTGAGTTGTTATGTCTGTGAGTTGTGTCTGTGAGTTATGTTTGTTGTGTCTGTGAGTTGTTATGTCTGTGAGTTATGTCTGTGAGTTGTTATGTCTGTGAGTTGTGTCTGTGAGTTGTGACTGTGAGTTGTGTCTGTGAGTTGTTATGTCTGAGAGTTGTTATGTCTGTGTTATGTCTGTGCGTTGTGTCTGTGAGTTATGTCTGTGAGTTATGTCTGTGAGTTATGTCTGTGAGTTGTGTCTGTGAGTTGTGTCTGTGAGTTGTTATGTCTGTGAGTTGTTATGTCTGAGAGTTGTTATGTCTGTGAGTTGTTATGTCTGTGAGTTGTTATGTCTGAGAGTTGTGTCTGTGAGTTATGTCTGTGAGTTGTGTCTGAGTTATGTCTGTGAGTTGTGTCTGTGAGTTGTGTCTGTGAGTTGTGTCTGTGAGTTGTTATGTCTGTGAGTTATGTCTGTGAGTTATGTCTGTGAGTTGTGTCTGTGAGTTGTGTCTGTGAGTTGTGTCTGTGAGTTGTTATGTCTGAGAGTTGTTATGTCTGAGAGTTGTTATGTCTGTGAGCTGTTATGTCTGTGAGTTGTTATGTCTGTGAGTTGATGTGCCTGAGAGTTGCCTGTAACATTGCTCTCCCATGCTGCTGTCTTAGTTTCGTTCCAGGTCTCTATTGAAAACGGATTTTTATCTCACTACCCTCGATAAATAAAGGTGAACTAAAAAAAAGTTTAAATCCTTAATTGAATATCACTCTGTTCATTTACACAGGCAGCCAAAATCTGATATTTTGCCCAATTACTGGCAAAAGCACTGATCTGATTGGTCAAAAGATCAGAAATGTGTTGCCTGTGTAATCGCAGACTATTTAGTTTGGATTCCTGGCTAGATTTTTTGGGCTCTTGTGAGCGTGTTGTCCTCCATGAACTTTGAAATTCTACAGTTCTACAAACCTGGTTGTGACTGAAGGCAAACGGACTTCAGCCTTTCCCCTTAAAGCAGTTTATACAGTGAATAAAAAAAAAAATACTATATTAAAACTATTTTACTTTACATCATTTGACTGAACTTAGAGAGAAGAGAAATTAAACGGGATCACTTACTTAAAGCTGAGTTTCTCCGAGATGAAGTGGTGGCCTCACCGAGGTACTGGAGGCTCCGTGACGCCACCACTGATGGAACTAAGGAGAGATGAGACGGAGGTAATAAAATAATACATTATGTTTATTAGTGATGTCATGCATTGACTCACTAATAAGTCATGCGATGTCATGCATTGACTCACTAATAAGTCATGCGATGTCATGCATTGACTCACTAATAAGTCATGCGATGTCATGCATTGACTCACTAATAAGTCATGCGATGTCATGCATTGACTCACTAATAAGTCATGCGATGTCATGCATTGACTCACTAATAAGTCATGTGATGTCATGCATTGACTCACTAATAAGGCATGCGATGTCATGCATTGACTCACTAATAAGTCATGCGATGTCATGCAATGACTCACTAATAAGTCATGCGATGTCATGTATTGACTCACTAATAAGCCATGCGATGTCATGCATTGACTCACTAATACGTCATGCGATGTCATGCATTGACTCACTAATAAGTCATGCGATGTCATGCATTGACTCACTAATAAGTCATGTGATGGCATGCGTTGACTCAATAATAAGTCATGTGATGTCATGCATTGACTCACGAATAAGTCATGTGATGTCATGCATTGACTCACTAATAAGTCATGTGATGTCATGCATTGACTCACTAATAAGTCATGTGATGTCATGCATTGACTCACTAATAAGTCATGTGATGTCATGCATTGACTCACTAATAAGTCATGTGATGCCATGCATCGACTCACTAATAAGTCATGTGATGTCATGCATCGACTCACTAATAAGTCATGTGATGTCATGCATCGACTCACTAATAAGTCATGTGATGTCATGCATCGACTCACTAATAAGTAATGTGATGTCATGCATTGACTCACTAATAAGTCATGTGATGTCATGCGTTGACTCACTAATAAGTCATGTGATGTCATGCATTGACTCACTAATAAGTCATGCGATGTCATGCATTGACTCACTAATAAGTCATGCATTGTCATGCATTGACTCACTAATAAGTAATGTGATGTCATGCATTGACTCACTAATAAGTCATGTGATGTCATGCATTGACTCACTAATAAGTCATGTGATGTCATGCATTGACTCACTAATAAGTCATGTGATGTCATGCATTGACTCACTAATAAGTCATGTGATGTCATGCACTGACTCAGTAATACGCCATGTGATGTCATGCATTGACTCACTAATAGGTCATGTGATGTCATGCATTGACTCAGTAATAAGTCATGTGATGTCATGCATCGACTGAGTAATAAGTCATGTGATGTCATGCATTGACTCACTAATAAGTCATGTGATGTCATGCATTGACTCAGTAATAAGTCATGTGATGTCATGCATCGACTCACTAATACGTCATGTGATGTCATGCATTGACTCAGTAATAAGTCATGTGATGTCATGCATTGACTCACTATTAAGTCATGCGATGTCATGCATTGACTCACTAATAAGTCATGTGATGTCATGCATTGACTCACTAATAAGTCATGTGATGTCATGCATTGACTCACTAATAAGTCATGTGATGTCATGCATTGACTCACTAATAAGTCATGTGATGTCATGCATTGACTCACTAATAAGTCATGTGATGTCATGCATTGACATCATATGAAATCTTTAGAAAATTGTAAGGCCCCTTTCCTACACAAAACATAATTAGAGGAGTAATACACTGAAGGAGGAGAGTTTACTACAAACGTATTCGGTTGACCTTTTAACCTGTGTGGATTAATTGTCGGAGTAGAGGACCTTGTGCATTTCAGTTAAAATAGCAACCTAATGTTAATATCCCAGGACAAAGTGGCTAGCAACAGCAAGCTAGCTAGCTAAATTGCCATAAATGTTTGCTTATTGACCTGTCCCCAAATGAATATAATTGGTTCAGAGTTAGTTTTGATACTGTCAACCTGCGTGTCGTGATCGCGTCTGGTGTGGGGGAATAAAATCAACATGTGTGAGATGGTGCATCCAGACACGCGTGTGCAGTCTGGTCGGCCTGTAAGAGTTGCCCTGGACTGGAGTAGGATAAATATACCTCAATGAGCCTTACCTTTGCATGTGACCGATACATCCTCGTAGTGGTAACAGTTATGGATTCTCCAGCCCAGACTGCCACACTGTCCCAGGTCGGTCTCCCCTCCTTTACAGTCTACGTTGTCCAGCATGATGGGCCCCAAGCCCTGGCCGTACTCTGAGATGCTACCCACCGCCACAGCCAGACCGCAGACCAGCTGCCGACACACCACATTGGCATCTACCATGTCCCAGTCGTCATCACACACCGTACCCCACGTTCCGTTGTGCCAGACTTCCACACGGCCCTCACACCGGTCACGCCCGTTCACCAGACGCACTGGAGAGATGAGACAATATATCACCAGACGCACTGGAGAGATGAGACAATATATCACCAGACGCACTGGAGAGATGAGACAATATATCACTAGACCCACTGCAGAGGAGACACAATATGATATCATCAGACCCACTGCAGAGAAGACACAATATGATATCATCAGACCCACTGCAGAGAAGACACAATATGATATCATCAAACCAGAGGAGAGACAAATGAGACACATGCAACAATGAGACAAATGCAACATGGTCAGAGGCATTATCAATCAGCACCACTGTCTTCCCTCTCACTCTGATGATGCTGATGTCATCAATCAGCACCACTGTCTTCCCTCTCACTCTGATGCTGATGTCATCAATCAGCACCACTGTCTTCCCTTTCACTCCAATGCTGATGTCATCAATCAGCACCACCGTCTTCCCTCTCACTCTGATGCTGATGTCATCAATCAGCACCACTGTCTTCCCTCTCACTCTGATGCTGATGTCATCAATCAGCACCACTGTCTTCCCTTTCACTCTGATGCTGACATCATGAACCCAGTGTGTGATGACGTCATGAACCCAGTGTGTGATGACGTCATGAACCCAGTGTGTGATGATGTCATGAACCCAGTGTGTGATGACGTCATGAACCCAGTATGTGATGATGTCATGTTATCCTGTCGGGAGGCTATATCGAGATCTTCTTATTTTTCACTGTAAGTGAAGAAAATACTACACAAAACCAATTCAGTCCATATCATTTTACTGGCTTTGACTGCAGGCTAGAAACGGTACGCTTTCTTTCTGTGTAATACATGTGCCACACAACATGGAACAAAATGTCCGTCTGGGAAAGCACATAACAGGCCCAGTGTCTGTTGGACATTATACTGTGTGTGTTACTGTCTGGAAATAGAGCTCTCATATAATGATAGTTAATAACGACGAGAGAGAGAGAGAGAGAGAGAGAGAGAGGGAGAGGGAGGGAGGGAGGGAGATAGCGAGAGAGAGAGAGAGAGAGAGAGAGAGAGAGAGAGAGGGAGAGAGAGAGAGAGAGAGAGAGAGAGAGAGAGAGAGAGAGAGAGAGAGAGAGAGAGAGCGAGAGAGAGAGAGAGAGAGAGAGAGGGAGAGAGAGAGCGAGAGAGAGAGAGAGCGAGAAGAGAGAGAGAGAGGGAGAAAGATAGAGAGAGGGAGAGAGAGAGAGAGAGAGAGAGAGCGAGAGAGGGAGGGAGAGAGCGAGAGAGAGAGAGAGCGAGAGAGAGAGAGAGAGCGAGAGAGGGAGGGAGAGAGGGAGAGAGAGAGAGAGCGAGAGAGAGAGAGAGCGAGAGAGGGAGAGAGAGAGAGAGCGAGAGAGAGAGAGGGGAGAGAGCGAGAGAGAGAGAGGGAGAGAGCGAGCGAGAGAGCGAGAGAGAGAGAGAGGAGAGGGAGAAAGATAGAGAGAGGGAGAGAGAGAGAGAGAGAGGGAGAGGAGCGAGAGAGAGAGTGAGGGAGTGAGGGAGGGAGGGAGGGAGGGAGGGAGGGAGGGAGGGGAGGGAGGGAGGGGAGGGAGGGAGGGAGGGAGGGAGGGAGGGAGGGAGGGAGGGAGGGAGGGAGGGAGGG